>NC_092012.1:26059477-26061977 GCF_042242105.1 Pempheris klunzingeri | reverse complement strand
TGTGTGGTGGAATGTTCGGGGCTAGAGTGGGTGATGTCATCGCTAGAGTGGAGAGGAGCAGAAAAATCGTCTGAAGATTTTGTGAAAAACTCGCTCTCATGCCCACAGCGTGTCACTCAGACTCACTATCTATACAGAAAAACGTAGGACTGCTCGGGCCGGTCGCAACGGTGTGACTTTGGACCCACAGAAACGCACGCAGCTCCCGCTACGAGCCTCCAAGCGACGGAAACTGACAGGAACTGCCGCATTAAGTGCCATGTTAACTGGCAGCTCAAATCTGAGGAGGGAGGGAGACGCAACCACTTTTCTAACCTGCTCCAGCTCTCTCATTTCACAAGTTAGAGACCTCAAAACTACACGTACGTGTTCAGCAGACCCTCCTCTGTCAAATGGTTCACACGCCAAAGCTCTGACACTCAAGTAAAACCCTCATTTTCAGAGGCATATCACAGCTCAAATCTCCATGAAAAGAGCTGTGTCTCCCCAGAGTGGCTCATTAGGCAACATCACCATAGCAACCATCAGGTGATGAGTGACCTCTGAGCCCCACAGAGACACTGAGCATGCTCAGTTGGTGGGAATCAGGTGATACACACACACACACTCAAACACACTCACACACTCACTCTCTCACACACACACACACACACACACACACACACACTCACACAGACATACATACATACAAACAACTACATGTGTTGACTCACAACAGTCACAGGAACTCTGCCAGAGACCAGCAGAGATTTGAACTGAACAAATTGAACTGTCACACATACACTCACATTCACACACACCCTCACTCTCACACACATACACTCACACTCACTCTCTCTCTGTCTCACACACACACACACACACACTCACTCATACACACTCACTCTCACACACACACACACTCACTCTCACACACACACTCACTCACACTCACTCACTCACTCATACACACACACACACACACATTAATGCAAACAGACATTGCGGGGACATTAGTGTGCTAACATAAATTGCGGGGACATTAGTGTGCTAACATACATTGCGGGGACATTAGTGCACTAACCGACATTGCGGGGACATTAGTGCGCCCGTAAACAGACATTGCGGGGACATTAGTGCGCCCGTAAACGGACATTGCGGGGACATTAGTGCGCTCGTAAAAAGACATTGCGGGGACATTAGTGCGCTAACCGACATTGCGGGGACATTAGTGCGCCCGTAAACAGACATTGCGGGGACATTCGTGCGCTAACAGACATTGCGGGGACATTAGTGCGCCCGTAAACAGACACAACAGTCACAGAAACTCTGCCGGAGTCCGATTTTCAAAATAAAAGCCCTGTGTTTTTCAAAATAAATTTCATCAGATTGTTCATCTGTACATCACTCAACTTCAACTGGACTCACGGTGACCTTATCAAAATAAAAGCCCAGTAATTTTCAAAACAAATTTCCTCAGATTGTTCATCGGTACATCCTTCAACTTCAATTTGTGCTGGTCGAAGACACTCACACTCACTCACTCACTCACTCACTCACACACACACACACACACATACACACACTCACACTCACACTCTCTCTCTCTCACACACACACACTCACTCACTCACTCACTCACACAGACACACACTCACTCACTCACTCACACTCACTCACTCACTCTCACTCACTCTCTCACACACTCACACTCACTCACTCACTCTCACTCACACACTCACACACTCACACACACACACACACACACACACACACACACATACACACACTCACACTCACACTCACATACACACTCTCTCTCTCTCTCTCTCTCACACACACACACATTCACTCACTCACTCACTCACACGTCTGAGCAATACGGACGTCGCACGCACCACGGCGGCCCCCGCCTAAAATTTCTGCGGGAAATTTTCTAGTTAGGGGGCCGCTTGCAAGCAAGGCCCACTATTGTGCCAGCTATGCAAAGCATAGGGCACAATAGTGGGCCTTGCGAAGCAAGGCCCACTATTATTATTCTCCATACTTATTTGACTACTTATTCTTCTTCCGTAGAATTTCATTTCGCTACTCCTCCCAGAGCTTTCGCACCACACACACAAAAAACGCACCAAAACGTGCGGCTCGGTGGCGGTTGAGTTGCTATGACTTTTCCAAGCAATCGAAAAGCACGTTTTGGCGCAACGCGGCAAAACGTGCGCCAAATTTGCCATAGAAAATGAATGGGAAAAATTTTCAAGAGCCGCATTTCTTCATCAAACTTCAAGCCCTCACAGCTCCCTCGTACGTTCAGCCAGAAACTCCATTTAACCTGTAAAACGTTCATCATCTCGACCTCTGTCAGTACATCATTCAACCCCGGTCGTGCCATTCACCGTTTCTCCACGGTCGTATCTCAAAAAAAAAAAGTTTTTCACTCCGTTTTCAGATTTAACATTAGTGTGTGTGTGGTGGAATGTTCGGGGCTAGAGTGGGTGATGTCATCGCTAGAGTGGAGAGG
>NC_092012.1:26016977-26036977 GCF_042242105.1 Pempheris klunzingeri | reverse complement strand
CTAACGGTCGACGGTTAGCTAATGCTAGCGCTAGCGTCATGCTAACGGCTAGCATCTGACAATGACTCTGCTTTTTACAGTCATTATCAGATGCTGGCCGTTAGCATGGCGCTACCGCTAGCGTCATGCTAACGGTTAGCATCTGACAATGACTGTGCTTTTTACAGCACAGCATTAGCTGTGTTAGCTAATGCTGTGCTTTAGAAAGCACAGTCATTGTCAGATGCTAGCCGCTAGCAGTTAACAGCCATCAGGGACAAAAGAGCCAGCACTGAATTTAGTAAGGATTCAAGGAACTTTATTTGTCATACCAACAGACATTTACACATGGGGAGGTATGAAATGATGTTCTCAGGTCCTGTTTTAAGCCAAGATAAATATGAAATAATAAATAAAATATAGAAAATAGAGGTCCTACATGAAATAAAATAGAAGTATTTGCTGCAGGTAGGTGTGTGTGAGGGTGTGTGTGAGGGGTGTGTGTGGGATCGACAGAGCACCACCAGAGTTCAGCTCCAGCTGAACAGCTTTCGGAAATAACCTGCTCCTGAGCCTGCTGGTCTGCCTCCAGGTGCTCCAGACGCAGCCGCCTGCCCGAGGGGAGAGGGCCGAAGAGAGTGTGTGCAAATAATAAATATGAATAAATAAATCAGTAATAAATATTGTGTGTTTTTGATGTCTCTGCTGAATTAAAATATGAACTGAGTTTATGCCCTTTCTTTGTCTCATGTATTAAAACAATGACACCTGCCAAAGCTGAGATTTAGCAATAAATGCTAACTGTCTAATGCATGTGCTCAGAGAGAGAGAGAAGACAAGTCTGAAATCTTGTGTTTTGTTCCTTTAGACAAGAAAGAACCCCAAGACCAAGTAAAGACGTGAGTAAAACAGAATCTGACCTGAAGATGAGTGACTGTCTTGGTGATGATTATTACTATTGTTTTATCAGTAACAGTGTTATAGACTAGTAATGCAGCATATTGTAGTAACACGTATGTGGATCCATGGGTGAACGCACAGTAACAGCAACATCGAGTCAAGTGAACCGGATCACCTCAGTGAGTGACTCAGAGTAACATGAGTCTGTAAAATTAACGAAGTTTACTACCAAGTATCTACAGCAGCCCAACCAAAAGCTGCGCCCCTTACTGTACTGGAGTGTGTAGCCTTAAAACCTCTTATCAGGTTGCTTTACTTCACAGCCTACTAGTAACAATTCAGTATGTAATGGTTTGTTTACTACATCAAATCAATGTTACCATACTTGTGTAAACACTATTTTTGGTTGTGTATTTTCAGAATGTTCCAGAAAAGTTCAAGGAGGCACTATGGAGCAACACCATATTGCAAAAACCCATCTCTCACCATCAAGGTGATATCGTTGGTGGAGACCACCCGTGTTGGGACGTGGTCCTTCAAAAATAACACTGTCGAGGCAATAGATGTACGGACCTACACAGATGCTGCTGTCTCTGATGGGAGTACAGCTTTTAAAGCTGTACTTGCACCAGAGACAGCACCAATCTTGGAGGAGGGGCGATGTTATGTCGTCAAGAACTATGCCATTACCGACAATGGCACTATAAGGACCAGTCCCAACACGGTGGTTTATGTGACTGCCAGCTTCCCGGTTCCCACTGCTTTGGAGGAGGAAGCGAGGAGGATTTTCAACCCACCGTCACCCACCTGTCAAATTAAAGATTTAAATGACAGAGTGGACCAGTGGGTGACTGTGGAGGGCTGTGTGACCTCAGTAAGTTTCAACATCCAAGTCCTGGCACACACACACTCACACACAGACACACTTACAGACAGACAGACACACACTCACTCACTCACACACATAGACACACACACACACTCACTCACACACATAGACACACACACACTCTCACACACTCACAGACAGACACACACACATAGACACACACACTCACTCGCACGCACACACTCCAAGTCCTGGCACAGCACCTTCTCATCCCATGTCATGACTGCAAAAAAATCTGTCAAACTAGCACAAAGAAACGTGATGAAATGCACCCATTTCACATTGATGCTATTTCCTACACTCTGAGACACAGATTCATTTCATGTCTTACCTTGGCTTTATATACTAGTAAGACTATATTGGATGAAAACCAAGTCAGTGAAAGTTGTGAAATTGATGCCATGTTTTTAAAGATGTGCTGCTTCTGTCACATTTAGTTGGGAACCTTTGAGAGGCATGCTGGCCTACATGGCAAAGAAGTGCCCAGGAGGGCCATTGTGATCACCCAGGTACAGGATCATTATTAAATGTTGTGTCTGTTTGGTTTCGGTTTTGAGAAGTATTAAGCACCCTGCTTCATGACTATCTTTTTTATTTTAGGATGACGCACAGATTGAGGTGGTGCTATGGAGGGAGGCGAACCTCAAAAAGGTGGACATGGGGATGCCTGCTCGCCTGACCCATCTCAGTGTACGCAGATCACCCAGACATGGATTATCGCTGCACTCAACAGCATTTTCACGAGTCGAGGTCAGTAAATCCATCTACAGTTTGATCTTCCTGGAGCATGCAATCCAATGGAGTTGTTCCAGCAGTAATTAAAATGCTTATTCCCTCCAGGTTGTTCCTGGAAAAAACATGGTGGAGGTGAGGGGCATCAGGGAGGTCGAGAACGGAGATGTGGAGGTCCTCGACACAAAAGACCAACAGCATATCATCCCAATGGATAAATGGAATGCACTCTACCCTGAGCCTATGACAGCCATACCAGCAAAACTCGTCATTGAATACACTGCGTCCGGCATGGCCAGTGTCAATGTAATAGAGTAATTATATCATTAATAAATAGTTAAAGTTATAATTGTATTGTTATTTACAGTATTTGTTAATTATTGAATAGTTATATTAATAGATAGTTAAAGTTATAATTGTATTGTTTTTTACAGTATTTGTTAATTATTGAATAGCTATATTATTAAATAGTTAAAGTTATAATTGTATTGTTATAGTATTTGTTAATTATTGAATAGTTATATTATTAAATAGTTAGTTATAATTGTAGTTATTTACAGTATTTGTTAATTATTTAATAGCTATATTATTAAATAGTTAGTTATAATTGTAGTTATTTACAGTATTTGTTAATTATTGAATACTTATATTATTAAATAGTTATTATTATAATCATTAATATTTCACTTAAGAGCTGTTAATTTAAATAATCCGTTATGTTTTTTAGTTACTATTGCTTGAAAATATTGTTAAAATAAACATGTTTGTTATAATTGTACTATGGTTACTATAATTCTTGTTACATGTGCTGTTTGCAGTAGATCAATGAACAGATCAATGAACATTAACAGACACACACACAGACACACACACACACACACAGGCTCACAGACAGATAGACACACACTCACACACTCACATGCACATCCTTCAACTTCAATTTGAAGTCACACACACAGACAGACACACACACACACATACACAGGCTCACAGACAGATAGACAGACACACTCACACAGAGACACACATACACAAACACACACAGACACAGACACACACCACACACTCACTCACTCACTCACACACTCACATGCACATCCTTCATTTCACAAATTGAAGTTGAAGACACAGACACACACACAGACACACACACACACAGACACACATACACACACAGGCTCACAGACAGATAGACAGACACACACACACACACACACACACACAGACACAGACACACACACACACACAGGCTCACAGACAGATAGACAGACACACTCACACAGAGACACTCACACACACAGACACAGACAGACACACATACACAGACACATAGACACAGACACATAGACACACACTCACTCACTCACTCACACACACACTCACAATCACTCACATGCACATCCTTCAACTTCAATTTGTGCTGGTCAAAGACCAGCACAAATTGAAGTTGAAGACACAGACACACACACAGACACACACAGACACACACACACAGACACACAGGCTCACAGACAGATAGACAGACACACTCACACAGAGACACTCACACACACAGACACAGACAGACACACATACACAGACACATAGACACAGACACATAGACACACACTCACTCACTCACTCACACACACACTCACAATCACTCACATGCACATCCTTCAACTTCAATTTGTGCTGGTCAAAGACCAGCACAAATTGAAGTTGAAGACACAGACACACACACAGACACACACAGACACACACACACAGACACACACACAGACACACAGGCTCACAGACAGATAGACAGACACACTCACACAGAGACACTCACACACAGACACAGACACACACTCACACATTAACACATACTCACTCACTCACACGCTAACACACACACTCACTCACACACACACACACACACACACACACACACACACACACACACACACACAGACACTCACTCACACTCACTTACAAATAGAAATAATAGTTAAATAAATAACGTTGACCTCCATTAAATGACCAGTGTGACCCTATAGCAGCACAAAATGGCGGTTTGGTGTATTAATTCACTTGCAGTAGGAAATTACATTCACGCATGCACACACACACACACACAAACAAAACATTGGATTTAGACAATAGCCATACACATGTCCTTCTAAGTACACCTGCAGCCTCTAAACTCTTTGCGATAAGCTAAACTGGAGGCTATACAAATCATGTGGACACTGAAAATATGTCATGTTTCCTTAAGAATCAGATTTAGTGAGACTTAGTTAAGATTTCCGTGACAACACTCGAACGTCCGACTGTCCCTGAACGCCCCTCGCCAGAGCCGCCCGTTGCCGGACCCTTAGAAGTTCCCGGTCTTTCTCCTCTCATCCTCTGAGGTAAGTGGACGTGTCTCCTGACTGTGGTCATTTTTTAACAAATAAACACGAACTTTGTGTGGTTTAGACTGTTAATTAGCTAATTACTGATGTGATAACTGATATGGAGTTCACACATAGCAGGACTTACAGCTACTCTTGTAATTTGTAACTTTGTCACTCTGACAACTGATAGCTGCTAACAGCTAACGGTCGACGGTTAGCTAATGCTAGCGCTAGCGTCATGCTAACGGCTAGCATCTGACAATGACTCTGCTTTTTACAGTCATTATCAGATGCTGGCCGTTAGCATGGCGCTACCGCTAGCGTCATGCTAACGGTTAGCATCTGACAATGACTGTGCTTTTTACAGCACAGCATTAGCTGTGTTAGCTAATGCTGTGCTTTAGAAAGCACAGTCATTGTCAGATGCTAGCCGCTAGCAGTTAACAGCCATCAGGGACAAAAGAGCCAGCACTGAATTTAGTAAGGATTCAAGGAACTTTATTTGTCATACCAACAGACATTTACACATGGGGAGGTATGAAATGATGTTCTCAGGTCCTGTTTTAAGCCAAGATAAATATGAAATAATAAATAAAATATAGAAAATAGAGGTCCTACATGAAATAATATAGAAGTATTTGCTGCAGGTAGGTGTGTGTGAGGGTGTGTGTGAGGGGTGTGTGTGGGATCGACAGAGCACCACCAGAGTTCAGCTCCAGCTGAACAGCTTTCGGAAATAACCTGCTCCTGAGCCTGCTGGTCTGCCTCCAGGTGCTCCAGACGCAGCCGCCTGCCCGAGGGGAGAGGGCCGAAGAGAGTGTGTGCAAATAATAAATATGAATAAATAAATCAGTAATAAATATTGTGTGTTTTTGATGTCTCTGCTGAATTAAAATATGAACTGAGTTTATGTCCTTTCTTTGTCTCATGTATTAAAACAATGACACCTGCCAAAGCTGGGGTTTAGCAATACATGCTAGCTGTCTAATACATGTGCTCAGAGTGAGAGGTTTGAAATGTATTTTTGTCCTTTAGACAAGAAACCGCTCCAAGAGCCTGTCCTAAGGTGAGTAAAACAGAGTCTGACCTGAAGAGGAGTGATTCTCTTGGCTGTGGATAACTGATTAGCTGTCTTACATCTATTGTTGCCATCTATCCATGATGTTTGATCATAGTGGGAGACTTAAGCCACCTCACCTTTTGAGATTTTTAAATCACTTGGCTAAACATGCAGTTAAATGGTATCCAAGTGCAATTGTCAATCATGATTTTAGTGAATGATTGTTGTTTTCTCTGCGATCTACAGTCCGAGAAGAAGAAGACGACCTGTTTCCCGTCGGCCCTGTGTCTTCCAATTCCCCCAACCCTCTATCCTATCCTCTGTCCTGCTACATCTGCTGTCTCTGCCTTCTTTCTCCCTCCCTTTATTTCACACTATTTTCAATCTTGAAAAAAGCCCTTTTTGATGAATGGTCTCCATACCTACCTGGAAAAGCAGATGAATGGTCTCCATACCTACCTGGAAATGCAGATGAATGGTCTCCATACCTACCTGGAAGTATTACTCTGAAAATCCACATTCTCTTTGCGTGGTGTGACAGCTTCTGCAGACTCTGCAAAACCGCATTCCCTTTGCCTGCTCTCTAAGCCACAGCACTCTGCCTAAACTCTGTGTGGTCTCTAAGCCACAGCACTCTGCCAAAACTCTGTGTGGTCTCCCAGCCACAGCATCCATACAACCTACAGAAACTTTGACCACTGACGCTGACCTTGGAAACTACCGATCATCATGCCCAGAAAAGGAAAGAGATCTCAAGCTCAAAAACTACGCTGGCAAAAGTCTGAACCCTCTGTACAGCACGAACAGAACCATGAACCGACTGTGAGTACTCATCGTCACAGTAACACTGAGATAAGTGTTCCTGAACCAGCTCAGGCTAATGTTACATGTGTGTTAGCCTCCCGCAGTCAGAGGCATCAGAAATATGCTGAATCTAACAACAGTCAGTGCACCTGTAACTCTGCATCGTTTCTAGCAGTCCTGCATGAGAGACAGCACCTCCAAGCAGCAGATCTTGACCTTGTTTTGGACAGAGGCCATGTAATGTATCAACTCACTATGGCTCAGTTGAAGGCTGAAGGACGAATGGTTCATAATTACTTGAACACAGAGGAAATTCCTGACATTGTGTTTGGATACAGTGAGCAGCACTTAATGACAAAGTGCGAGTCCATGTTTGGTATTTTTACAGCTGAAACAGGAGATTACCCGAACCTTCCCAACAGACTTCAGTGCCTGTCATCAGAGGTAAACTATGCTTTGCTGATTATGAGTTCTCTTTGCATCGCTGTTTTCCGAGACCAGCAAGGAAGGTATGGATTTTTTGACCCACACTCCAGGCAACCTGATGGCTTACCCCCCCATGGTACAGGTGATACTGGCACAGCTGTGATGTTTCTGTTCACACATTTGAATGATCTGATAGCAAAGATTGTCACATGTTTCAGAATGGCAGGTACCAGCCCAAACACTCCATACGAGCTAATGCCTGTGTTGTTTAACACTCTGCATGAAGTCTCTGTGGATAATAATGTGTCCCATGTAAACGCTGATGTTGAGCAAGACCGCAACACTGCGTCCAGTGTTACACAGGCTGAAATTGAGATGTCTTTGCCATCATGCTCAGCTCCCTATGCTGATATTGCACGGAATGGAAATGAATTTGTTGGTAACACTAGCACTGCAGTGGAATGTCCTACATCAGAGACATCAGAGTGTAACAATGATCATATGCCAGACCTGTCAAAACTTACCATACAACAAAAGCGAAAGTTTCTAAGAAGAGCTAAGGCACTGGAACAGAAAGAAGCTACACGTGGCAAAAATGCTGAGAAAAGCAGACGAAAGGAAATTCGAAAAATAAAAAAAAATCTTAAACAGCAGGAAAGATATGCTAAAGATGCAGTTCGTAACAGACAGAAAAAATCATATGAAATTGAACGTTACAGGCAAAATGTTGAGTGCAGGAAGAGAAAGATGTCCTACATGACGAGTCGCTATCAACAAGACTCTAACTTCAGGCAAAGACAGAGATCATATATAACGAACCGTTACAGTCGAGACAGTGGCTTTCAGCAGAGACAGAGATCGTATATAACGAACCGTTACAGTCGAGACAGTGGCTTTCAGCAGAGACAGAGATCGTATATAACGAACCGTTACAGTCGAGACAGTGGCTTTCAGCAGAGACAGAGATCGTATATAACGAACCGTTACGGTCGAGACAGTGGCTTTCAGCAGAGACAGAGATCGTATATAACGAACCGTTACAGTCGAGACAGTGGCTTTCAGCAGAGACAGAGATCATATATAAGGAACCGTTACAGTCGAGACAGTGGCTTTCAGCAGAGACAGAGATCATATATAAGGAACCGTTACAGTCGAGACAGTGGCTTTCAGCAGAGACAGAGATCGTATATAAACACTCGCTATCACCTGAATGCTGGGTTCAGACAAGCCCAGAAATTGTACATCACCAGCCGCTATGCAAAGGATCCAGCATTCAGATCCAAACAAAAAGAAACAATGAGACAACTCATGAGAAACAGAAGTGTTATGACTAGAACCGTGCGTTGTGCATTGAGACTAAGGAGAAAGTACAGACAGATAAACAGACAGCAAAACCAGTGGGACGACAGTATGATCAGAGAAGCTATAGCCATTTTCCAACTACAGATAAAGAACGGACCGACGTACGCCTGCACAGTTTGCCACAGAGCACTGTTTTCAAATCAAGTGCGATCCTGTAACAGAACAAAGTACGTTAAAGATGCACGTGTGTCTGAGGCCTGCCTCACAGGAAGGTTTGTTCATGTTTGTACAGATGAATGTCAAAATTCAGAACAATGTACAGCACCAGATGAGAGAAGGAGCGAGTGGATTTGTCACTGTTGTCACAATCACCTCAAATATGGTTGCATGCCTTCTCTTGCCATGGCTAATCGTTTACAGCTTGCAGACATTCCAGATGAACTGTGTGATTTGAACATATTGGAGAGGCATCTTGTTGCTAAATGTATAGCATTTGCTAAGATTATCCCGCTTCCTAAAGGTCAGCAGAGAGCCATTCATGGTAACGTGGTGTGTGTTCCATCTGAAGTACAAGAAACAGTTAATGCTTTACCCAGACTGAGAAGTGAATCACAGGTAATGAGAGTGAAGCTAAAGAGACGACTGTGCTATAAAGGCCATCAGTTGTTTCAAACTGTTACATGGTGTAAACTTGTGAGAGCTCTGCTTAAACTGAAACAGATCCATCCCCAGTACAGTGACATCACCATCAGAGATGAGCCAGAGTTGTGTGATCCCACACTTAATGATGAGGAGGATGATGAGAGTGATGAGGAGGATGAAATGAATGACAGTGACTATAATGTGGACGATCTGATGGAGATAGACAGGTGTGAGAGTGAGGCACTTTGTGAGGCAGAAAGACAACCTGAAGACGCTGAACAAGATGTTGACAGTCAAGTGCGTGTTGACAACCGAGCTGAGCGGCAGTCAGATCAGAATGCTAATGCTGAGGGTGATGAACCTAATGGTGGTGTTGTACTCGAGTCATGTTTACAGCCGAGTGACATTTCAGAGGAGATACTGAGTTTCAGTGAGGGAATCTACTCTGTAGCTCCAGCTGAAGGACAAAAGCCTGTAAGCTTTTTCAGAACACCTAAACTTGAAGCGATGGCGTTCCCAGTTCAGTTTCCCACTGGTGAAAACACGCTTGATGAAACCAGACCTGTGAAACTAACACCATGCAGTTACTTCAAAACCAGACTTTGCTGTATTGATGACCGTTTTGCCAGAGATTCAAACTACTTGTTTTTTGCTCAGTTTGTAACAGAGATACATCTAGCCACTTCGAGCATGAGGATACAATTGCGGAAAGGCAAGCCCTTTACTCGAGACGGTCGTAAAATAACCAATGCCATGTTGAGAGACAAACTGGAGGTTGAAAAACTAGTGCGTAACAAAGATGCTGTCAGATTCATGATGCCACTGAGAGGCACCCCGGCCTACTGGGAAAAAACCACAAAAGATCTGTTTGCTATGATCAGACAGCTGGGAACTCCTACTTTCTTTTGCACATTTTCTGCTGCAGAAATGCGTTGGAAAGAGGTCATTACAGCTATTAAGACTCAACAAGGTGAGCAAGTGAATTTTGATGAGCTTGATTGGTCCGCAAAGTGTGACATACTACGCAGCAATCCTGTGACGACCATGCGTATGTTTGACAAACGTGTCGAGGCGCTGTTCAGAGATTTGATTCTGTCACCTGCGCAACCCATTGGCAAAGTAGTTGACTACTTTTACCGTTTGGAATTTCAGCACAGAGGAAGTCCGCACATACACTGCCTAATTTGGGTGGATGGTGCACCAGTGTTTGACGAAGACTCTGATAAGAAAGTCTCTGATTTTGTGTCAAAATATATCACAGCTGAGCTTCCAGACCCAGACACGCAACCAGAACTGCATAGGAAAGTATCAGAAGTGCAGATACACAGTAAAAACCACTCAAAGACGTGTGTGAAATATGTCGGCGCTAACTGTCGTTTTGGATTCCCCAAACAACCCGTTCCATACACGATGGTTTTGAGACCTGGACTACTTGATGATCCAGATCAAGAACCAGCATTGGATGAGAAACTCAAAGTACTGCACCGTTTGCTTCATCAACCTGAGATTGTATCTTTGAGTTTAGACCAGATTCTGGCACAGTGTGGCCTCACTGTTGACCAGTACAAACAATGTCTGCGTTCAAAAGCCAAAACAGAGGAAATTGTTCTTAAGCGTGATCCTAAAGACTGTTGGGTTAATGGCTATAACCGCTACCTCCTTGACGCCTGGGATGGCAATATGGACATACAGTTCATTCTGAATGCTTTCTCGTGTATTGCGTACATTTGCAGCTACATCAGCAAAGCTGAACATGGTTTGAGCGAGTATCTGAAAACGGTGATTGCACATTCGCGTCATGAAAATGTAAATGAGAGTGACGAAATGAAAGAAATCATGCAGGCTTACTCAAAGAAAAGAGAGGTCAGTGCTCAAGAGTGTGTGGCTCGTGCATGTGGGTTGCACATGAAACAGTGTACTCGCAGTGTTGTGTTTGTACAGACGGATGACAATGCGCTTAAAATGAGTTACCCCCTCTCGTTCCTAGAGAACAAAACAGATGACTCTGTCAATGTGTGGATGAGCGGGCTACCTGACAAGTACTACTCTAGACCAGAAACACCAGAGTTTGAGGCAATGTGCTTGGCAGATTTTGCTTCCACGTGTAGAATTGTGTATGGGAAACAGACACAAAGTAAAAATGCTGTTCCTCTGCTGAATAACATGGGACATGTTCAGATCAGAACTGGTGGTAAGCCTGCTATCATTAGATATCGGCGCTTCTCACAAGAAAAGAATCCTGAGGAATTTCATGGCACATTGCTGAAACTGTACCTTCCTCATCGCTCAGTGACCCAGCTGACAAGTAGAAACTTCCCTACATACAAATTTTTCCATGACTGTGCTGCTGTTGAGCTACCAGGTTCAGATCAGCTTCAGTCTGTACAGCAAATTGTCAAAGAAAACAGAGAGAAATACGAAAAGCACAGTCAAGACATTGATAATGCCATTGTAGAGTTTGAACAAAGCGGCGTCTTAAGAAACGAATGGTGCAATCTGGCTCCCGAGAATGAAATACAAAGGTTAGAGTGCATTGAAGAATTAGAGGCACGAGACCCCGGTGATGACGTTCCAGAGAATGTACCGGACTATAACCCATCAGAAATGCGTTCAGAAATTGCTATCACGAGAGAGGCCCCTTCCATTGATCCTACAGTGTTGCGTCAAATGTATCAGAACCTGAACCAAAAGCAAGCGTCTGTTTTCTACTACATCCGAGACTGGTGTGTGAAACGTCTGAATAACTTAAATGCAGAACAGTTTTTCTTGTATGTTAACGGCGGTGCTGGCACAGGAAAGTCTCACCTTATTAAATGTATCCACGCTGAGGCATCAAAAATATTGTGCAAACTTCCACGACATGCAGATGAAGCAGACATTTCGAAACCCACTGTTCTGTTGACTGCATTCACTGGCACAGCAGCATTTAACATTTCAGGCACTACGTTGCATTGTCTCCTGAAACTGCCAAGGAGTTTAAAACCTCCATTCAGTGGCCTTGGAAATAAACTGGATGAAGTCAGGGCTGAGCTTTGTAACGCTGAAATACTGATCATTGATGAAGTGTCTATGATCTCAAAACCTCTTTTTGCCTATGTTGACGCGAGACTAAAGCAGATAAAAGGAATTCGACGACCTTTTGGTGGAATGTCTGTTCTTGCTGTTGGAGATTTCTATCAGCTCCCTCCTGTGAGACAATCTAAACCTCTTTGTGTTTATGATCCCTCTCAGATTGACCTGTGGCGTGATAATTTTCAGATGGTAACGCTGACTGAGATTATGCGGCAAAAAGATGACGTGGCTTTTGCAGAGATGCTGAATAGAATCCGTGTGAAAGAAAAGTCTGAAGCATTGTCAGAGCAGGACAGAGATTTGCTTTCACAAGCTGTCACCGAGGCAGATCAGTGTCCAAAGGATGTGCTGCATGTTTTTGCAACAAACAAACAAGTGGACAAACACAACTCAGAAACATTGGCTCTGTTTCATTCTGACATCATAAAGATAGATGCAGATGACTATAAGAAGGACATAAAAACTGGTCGTATGGAGAGGCAAGCTGTACCTTTCCAAGGGACAAAGAAAGAGTTACCTGACTCAATCGAACTTGCCATTGGTGCTCGTGTGATGATTACCAGAAATATTAATGTGCAATCGGGTCTGTGTAATGGAACTTTTGCAAAGATTGTAAGAACAGTTACTGGTGAAAATGATCAGCATGTTGTTAGACTTGGTCTCGAGCTTGATAATGTGAACAAAGATGGTAATGCAGCTGAGAATATTGTGTACATTGACAGAGACGAGGAAAATTTGAAAAAAAAGGGAGTGGTGCGTCGACAGTTTCCAGTAAGGCTGGCTTTTGCATGTACGACACATAAAGTACAAGGAATGACGACTTCCTCAGCAGTGGTGTCGCTGAAACGTGTTTTTGAACATGGTATGGCGTATGTGGCTCTCAGCAGAGTAACCTCTCTCAGTGGACTATATATCATTGATATGGATGAAGACAAGATATATGCCAATTCAGACATCAATGCAGCTCTTGCTGAGATGAGAGTAGCATCGTTGGAGCATGTTATGCCTTTACTTCATGCCACACAGACATTAAACAGATCAGATGTTCTAACTGTTGTGCATCATAACACAGAGGGACTTCCATGTCATATTGCTGATCTGAAAAGTCACCATGAACTACGTCTTGCAGATGTCCTGTGTCTAACAGAGACCCATCTCACTGGTTCATTTGTGTCTGAAAGTCTGCTATTGGATGGCTACAGCATGTTCAAACGTAATAGAAATGTGTCGTATACAAAGTACCGTGATATGGCTAATAAAAGTGGAGGCGGTGTTGCTATTTATGTCAAAAACCATATCCAAGCGAGAGAAAAGCAGTACGTGCAGAACGCGACTGATATTGAGTTTGCTGTTGTGAAGCTTGAAGCTCCAGTAAAAGCAGTGATTGCCGTCGTTTACAAGCCTCCAGGTTACAGTGTGCAGTCGTTCCTGTCAAACCTACAGAGCCTGTTGGACTCGCTGGAAATCATGGATCATCATCCCGTCTTGGTTTGTGGTGATTTTAATGAGGATCTGTTGTCTCGAGCTAACAAGCCGATTCTTGAACTGTTTCAGTCGAAAGGTTACCAGCAACTGGTTACAGCTGCTACTACAGACAAGAACACGCTGTTAGATTTGATTTTTATCTCTCGGCCGCAGTGTTGTCTTGATTCTGGTGTGCTGCAGTCTTATTATAGTTATCATAGTCCTGTGTATTGTATATTGAACAGTGATGTATTGTGAATAGAAGTGGCATTTTGGGAACTTTGAGCAAAGTGAATACTGCTAAATCATGGCATTTATGAAAACAGTACATTATGTGAATTCTCAACAGTGCGTTGCTTAAAATGACGGATAATAGTTGAATTATGAGATGGGGGGGGGTCGTCCTTTACAGCCAGGCTGTAACACCTGCCTGGCTGCACCAGCCTTAAAATGCTGGGAGGGCGGGAGGGATGGAGGGACGATCTCCCCTGAATATTATACAGAGTATGAAGTGTGGTCAAATGGTTGACTGCACAGTATATATGAAACAAATCATGCGAGTCACGTTTTATAGAATGGAAAATATTCAAATGGAAGTGTCACTGTCAAATCTAACAAGATTGAAAACATAGGAACAATTAAATTAATGACAAGATAAAAACATCCATACACCACTCAAACATATCCCACATGGATCCTTGGGGTTGACCCAGGCACGTGGTAAGTGGAAAGAAAATATCTAACTTCCAAAAGATACAAACTACGACTCTGTGAGTTATTTATTTTCCATGTGTGTGAATTACAACTTTACAGGTCAACAACTTTAAAGCATCATCAGCCCACGAGGGGATCAGCAGTCCAGCATCACCCTCACTGTGTTCCCGACGGCTGCCCTGAGAGATCCACGTGCCTGGACAACATAGAGACAGCACAGCAGGAGGCCGCTGCTTGGTCTCTGAATTACCTGGACCTGTGCCTGAGGTGTGACCAGCTATGCATGTTGCAAGTAAGTAATTATGACCCAGTTCATTTTGACCATCTGTGTCACCTACGCGACCTTTCAATCTCTGGACCCTTCCTGCACATGTAACTATGTGAGTTTTACCTGTTCAAGCTAGTACGTTTGATGAACGCCATAAATGTTGGTCCGCTTCCTCACAACTGTAACTGTTTCCCCCAAGTTTCATGAGGAAGAGAAGAAGTTGGACAAATGCCACGAAAGCAGTGCCATGCTGAAGAGATACATCAGCATGGGACCAGGACCAGGATCACATGGGTCCATGACCAGGATCACAGGACCAGGATGACATGAGCCCAGGATCAGAGGATGTGGACTCCTGTGCAGCTGCAGCTACAAGTCTGTAAGTACACTACAGGGAACTGTGGGGAGGGTTAATGGATAAAGCTCCATATGTGTGTGTTTACCCTATTGTGACATCTATCCTGAATCATGTTCACAGCTGCTGGGGAGAGTCCTCAGCGCCACGAAGAGTTCAGCTCAACACAGCCGCTGCCTGATCGCAGCCCTTCATCATCCAGCAAATAGCACAGGACCCATCGCTGGTGAAGCAGAGACGGGTTCTTTTCAAGAACATACAGCTCTGAACTGCTGCAAGACATGCTCAGCCGTCCTGGTAGGGGATCCCTCTAAGACTTGGCCTACCTAAAGGTTTCTCCCTTTTTCTACCTAACACAGGTTTTGAGGAGTTTTTCCTGACATGCTTGGAGGGTCTAAGGCTGATGATGTCATTGAGATCAGGTCATCAGACCTGACTGAAAGAATCCATCTTTTCATTTTTGTTGTTTAGTTTTGTTTTTTTGTGCAACACATGGATATTTGTTTCATATCCACTGTTGTAATTTATTAATATTTGTTTATACTGCTTCAATGGTAATAAAATTGTTATACTGAAATGACATATACTCCAAACTTGCATCTGTGGTCTACCTTGAAGGAATCGAACAAACATAGATTCATAGGTAATGATGATGAAGTAACTTGGTTTAAAAGGTCCAGACTTTGAGTGGTGGGATTTCCTACCTGACATGAAGGCACCATGAAATGAGGTAAGAACACAGGGAGTGCTGCAAACTAATGAGGTGGTGTAAACGTGAACCTGCAGGGCAGCGGTGCAGGACAGCAGGGCAGCTTGGCATGAGCAGGGCAGCGGTGCAGGACAGCAGGGCAGCTTGGCGTGAGCAGGGCAACAGACAGCATACACACCGCAATTTCTCCAGAAATTGCAGTTTCTAGTTATTATTATTCTTCAGCCCATGTTTTTCGGCGCGTTACTAGCCCCACGCCATTCAAGATAGGGCAACCGTTCAAACAGGAAAACGTGCGCCTCAATCGGGAATGGTTCGGAATGACTTTTCCAAGTAATCGGAAAGCACGTTTTGGCGCGCTGCGCCAAAACGTGCGCCAAACCTCCCATAGAAAATGAATGGGAAAAATGTTCAAAAGTCACATTTCGTCATCAAACTTCAAGCCCTCACAGCTCCCTCATACGTTCAGCCAGAAACTCCATTTAACCTGTAAAACGTTCATCATCTCGACCTCTGTCAGTACACCATTCAACCCCGGTGGTGGCATTCACCGTTTCACCACGGTCGCCGTTCAAAAAAAAAAAGTTTTTCGCTCCGTTTTCAGATTTAACATTAGTGTGTGTGTGGTGGAATGTTCGGGGCTAGAGTGGGTGATGTCATCGCTAGAGTGGAGAGGGAGAGAAAAATCGTCTGAAAATTTCGGGAACAACTCGCTCCCACGCCCACAGCGTGTCACTCAGAGTCATGATTTATACATCAAAACGTAGGCCTGCTCGCCCCGGTCGCGATGGTGTGACTTTGGACCCACAGAAACGCACGCAGCTCCCGCTACGAGCCTCCAAGCGACGGGGAGTGAGACCAACTGCCGCATCAAGTGCCATGTTAAATGGCTGCACAAAGCTGAGGAGGGAGGCAGACGCAACCACTTTTCTAACCTGCGTCAGAGCTCTCATCTCACAAGTTAGAGACCTCAAATTACACGTACGTGTTCAGGAGACCCTCCTCTGTCCACTGGTCCACACGCCAAAGCTCTGACACTTACGGTTCCCATGTAAAAGCTGCATTTTCAGAGGCCTTTTAGAGGCCTGTCACAGCTGAAATCTCCATGAAAACAGCTGTGTGTGGACCAGCTGGCTAGTCACCATGGTAACCGGACCGCTGGAGGAAATCAGCTGATTTGTGACCTTTGACCCACAGAGACAACGAATTTCAAAATAAAATGCCACAGATGGTAAATTGGTGCAGTCTGGAGGATATCAGCCGATTGGTGAACTGTCACTCACTCACTCACACTCACTCTCTCACTCACACACACACACACACGCACTCACTCACTCACTCACTCACTTACTCACTTACTCACTCACTCGCACATCCTTCAACTTCAATTTGTGCTGGTCGAAGACCAGTACAAATTGATGTTGAAGACACAGACACAGACAGACAGACAGACAGACAGACACACACACTCACACTCACACTCATAATGATGAGAATTTGAATTTAATATTGATAAGTAAGTTGGTTTAAAAGGTCCAGACTTTGAGTGGTGACATTTCCTAGTTGACTTGAACGCACCATGAAATGAGGTAAGAACACAGGGAGTGCTGCAAACTAATGAGGTGGTGTAAACATGAACATGCAGGGCAGCGGGGCAGGACAGCAGGGCAGTTTGGCGTGAGCAGGGCAGCGGGGCAGGACAGCAGGGCAGTTTGGCGTGAGCAGGGCAGCGGGGCAGGACAGCAGGGCAGTTTGGCGTGAGCGGGGCAGCGGTGCAGGACAGCAGGGCAGCTTGGCGTGAGCAGGGCAGCTTGGCGTGAGCAGGGCAGCGGTGCAGGACAGCAGGGCAGTTTGGCGTGAGCAGGGCAGCTTGGCGTGAGCAGGGCAGCTTGGCGTGAGCAGGGCAGCGGTGCAGGACAGCAGGGCAGCTTGGCGTGAGCAGGGCAGCTTGGCGTGAGCAGGGCAGCTTGGCGTGAGCAGGGCAACAGACAGCATACACACCGCAATTTCTCCAGAAATTGCAGTTTCTAGTTATTATTATTCTTCAGCCCATGTTTTTCGGCGCGTTACTAGCCCCACGCCATTCAAGATAGGGCAACCGTTCAAACAGGAAAACGTGCGCCTCAATCGGGAATGGTTCGGAATGACTTTTCCAAGTAATCGCGCCAAACCTCCCATAGAAAATGAATGGGAAAAATGTTGAAAAGTCACATTTCGTCATCAAACTTCAAGCCCTCACAGCTCCCTCATACGTTCAGCCAGAAACTCCATTTAACCTGTAAAACGTTCATCATCTCGACCTCTGTCAGTACACCATTCAACCCCGGTCGTGGCATTCACCGTTTCACCACGGTCGCCGTTCAAAAAAAAAAAGTTTTTCGCTCCGTTTTCAGATTTAACATTAGTGTGTGTGTGGTGGAATGTTCGGGGCTAGAGTGGGTGATGTCATCGCTAGAGTGGAGAGGGAGAGAAAAATCGTCTGAAAATTTCGGGAACAACTTGCTCCCACGCCCACAGCGTGTCACTCAGAGTCATGATTTATACATCAAAACGTAGGCCTGCTCGGCCCGGTCGCGATGGTGTGACTTTGGACCCACAGAAACGCACGCAGCTCCCGCTACGAGCCTCCAAGCGACGGGGAGTGAGACCAACTGCCGCCTCAAGTGCCATGTTAAATGGCTGCACAAAGCTGAGGAGGGAGGCAGACGCAACCACTTTTCTAACCTGCGTCAGAGCTCTCACCTCACAAGTTAGAGACCTCAAATTACACGTACGTGTTCAGGAGACCCTCCTCTGTCCACTGGTCCACACGCCAAAGCTCTGACACTTACGGTGCCCAAGTAAAGGCTGCATTTCCGGAGGCCTTTCACAGGCCTGTCACAGCTGAAATCTCCATGAAAAGAGCTGTGTGTGGACCACCTGGCTAGTCACTATGGTAACCGGACAGCTGGAGGAAATCAGCTGATTTGTGACCTTTGACCCACAGAGACAACGAATTTCAAAATAAAATGCCTCAGATGGTAAATTGGTGCAGTCTGGAGGATATCAGCCGATTGGTGAACTGTCACTCACTCACTCACTCACTTACTCACTTACTCACTTACTCACTCACACACTCACTAACTCACTCACTCACTCACTCACTCACTCACTCACTCACTCGCACATCCTTCAACTTCAATTTGTGCTGGTCTTCGACCAGCACAAATTGATGTTGAAGACACAGACAGACAGACAGACAGACAGACACACACACACACACACACACACACACACACACACTCACACTCACACTCATAATGATGAGAATTTGAATTTAATATTGATAAGTAAGTTGGTTTAAAAGGTCCAGACTTTGAGTGGTGACATTTCCTAGTTGACTTGAACGCACCATGAAATGAGGTAAGAACACAGGGAGTGCTGCAAACTAATGAGGTGGTGTAAACATGAACATGCAGGGCAGCGGGGCAGGACAGCAGGGCAGTTTGGCGTGAGCAGGGCAGCGGGGCAGGACAGCAGGGCAGTTTGGCGTGAGCAGGGCAGCGGGGCAGGACAGCAGGGCAGTTTGGCGTGAGCGGGGCAGCGGTGCAGGACAGCAGGGCAGCTTGGCGTGAGCAGGGCAGCTTGGCGTGAGCAGGGCAGCGGTGCAGGACAGCAGGGCAGTTTGGCGTGAGCAGGGCAACTTGGCGTGAGCAGGGCAGCGGTGCAGGACAGCAGGGCAGCTTGGCGTGAGCAGGGCAGCTTGGCGTGAGCAGGGCAACTTGGCGTGAGCAGGGCAACAGACAGCATACACACCGCAATTTCTCCAGAAATTGCAGTTTCTAGTTATTATTATTCTTCAGCCCATGTTTTTCGACGCGTTACTAGCCCCACGCCATTCAAGATAGGGCAACCGTTCAAACAGGAAAACGTGCGCCTCAATCGGGAATGGTTCGGAATGACTTTTCCAAGTAATCGGAAAGCACGTTTTGGCGCAACCTCCCATAGAAAATGAATGGGAAAAATGTTCAAAAGTCACATTTCGTCATCAAACTTCAAGCCCTCACAGCTCCCTCATACGTTCAGCCAGAAACTCCATTTAACCTGTAAAACGTTCATCATCTCGACCTCTGTCAGTACACCATTCAACCCCGGTCGTGGCATTCACCGTTTCACCACAGTCGCCGTTCAAAAAAAAAAAGTTTTTCGCTCCGTTTTCAGATTTAACATTAGTGTGTATGTGGTGGAATGCTCGGGGCTAGAGTGGGTGATGTCATCGCTAGAGTGGAGAGGGAGAGAAAAATCGTCTGAAAATTTCGGGAACAACTCGCTCCCACGCCCACAG
>NC_092012.1:25974477-26011977 GCF_042242105.1 Pempheris klunzingeri | reverse complement strand
CAATCGGGAATCGATTGCTATGACTTTTCTCATCCGAAACTTCAAAAATGTGCCATTAATATCCATTTTTCTGACAAAAATTCCTCATAGAAATGAATGGGAAAAAATTTCAAAACTCCGATTTTCTCACCAAACTTCAAGCCCTCACAGTTCCTACATACAGTCAGCCAGAAACTTCATTCAAACTCTAAAACGTTCAGCCTCTCGACCTCTTTCAGACCATACTTCAACCTCCTTCATTCCATTCACCGTTTCATCACACTCGTCTTTCAAAAAAAAAAACTTTCTCACTCCATTTTCAGATTTAACATTAGTGTGTATGTGGCGGAATGTTCAGAGCTAGAGTGCGTGATGTCATCGCTAGAGTGGAGAGGAGCAGAAAAATCGTCTGAAGATTTCGGGAACAACTCGCTCTAATTCCCACAGCGTGTCACTCAGACTCATGATTCATACAGAAAAACGTAGGACTGCTCGGGCCGGTCGCAACGATGTGACTTCGGACACACAGAGACGCACGCAGCAGCCCCCACGAGCCTCCAAGCGACGGAAACTCACAGGAACTACTGCATTAAGTGCCATGTTAACTGGCAGCTCAAATCTGAGGAGGGAGGCAGACGCAACCACTTTTGTAACCTGCTCTAGCTCTCTCATTTCACAAGTTAGAGACCTGAGGAAAGAACTGAGTGTTCAGGAGACCCTCTGAAGTCCACAGGTCCATATGTTATGGCTCTGACACTTACTGGGTTTGAGTAAAACTGGCATTTTCAGAGGCATGTCACAGCTGAAATCTCCATGTAAAGAGCTGTGTCTCCCCAGAGTAGCTCCGCAGGCACTATCGCCATGACGACCCCACAGCTGCAGCTGGTTAGTGACCTACAGAGCCACTGAGCGTGCTCAGTTGGTGGGAATCAGGTGATAACTTTACTGTCACTCTCTCACACAGAGACACAGACAAACAGAGACACAGACATGCTCAGTTGGTGGAAATCAGGTGATAGCTTAACTGTCACTCTCTCACACAGACAAACAGAGACACATACACACACACACACACACACACACAGACAAACAGAGACACATACACACACACACACAGACAAACAACTACAGGTGTTGACTGACAACAAAGTCACAGGAAGTCTGCCCGAGTATGATTTCAAAATAAAAGCCCTGTGCTTCTCAAAATAAAGTTCATCAGATACAGAAAAACAACTACACGTGTTGACTCGCAACAAAGTCACAGGAACTCTGCCGAGTCTGAATTTCAAAATAAAAGCCCTTAAAAAAAATTAAATTTAATCAGATACAGATAAACAACTACACGTGTTGACTCACAACAAAGTCACAGGAACTCTGCCGAGTCTGAATTTCAAAATAAAAGCCCTTTGTTTTTCGAAATTAAATTTCATCAGATTTTTCATCTGTACATCTTTCAACTTCCTTTTTCATGTTAAACCTATTCAAAATAGCAGAATATTCAATGCTTTTCAGTTCAAAAGTCAGCTATTCACTTTTCACCCTTTCACATATTCAGATTAGTACTTTATTCTTTCATTCAGGTATTCAATAATTTTCAGTTCAAAAGTGAGCTATTCATTCTGGCGTAAGCCATTCATTTTCACCCTTTCATATATTCAGATTAGTACTTTATTCATTCATTCAGGTCTTCAATGCTTTTCATTTCAAAAGGGAGCTATTCAGTCTGGCGAAAGCCATTCAACTTTACCCTTTCATATATTCAGATTAGTACTTTATTCATTCATTCAGGTATTCAATGACTTTCAGTTCAAAAGGAAGCTATTCAGTCTGGCGTAAGCCATTCAGCAGCCAGCAGAGAGCATTCACACCGCAATTTCTTCAGAAATTGCACTTTCTAGTTGGTGTGAATGCTCAAGCATTCACACTATATGTTCTTCTACTTTATTATTGGTGTGAATGCTCAAGCATTCACACTATATGTTCTTGTACTTTATTGGTGTGAATGCTCAAGCATTCACAACATATGTTCTTCTACTTTATTATTATTATTATTATTGGTGTGTATGCTGAAAGCATACACAACATATGTTGTTGTACTTTATTGGTGTGTATGCTGAAAGCATACACAACATATGTTGTTGTACTTTATTATTATTATTATTATTATTATTATTATTATTCTTCAGCCCATGTTTTTCGGCGCGTTACTAGCCCCACGCCATTCAAGATAGGGCAACCGTTCAAACAGGAAAACGTGCGCCTCAATCGGGAATGGTTCGGAATGACTTTTCCAAGTAATCGGAAAGCACGTTTTGGCGCGCTGCGCCAAAACGTGCGCCAAACCTCCCATAGAAAATGAATGGGAAAAATGTTCAAAAGTCACATTTCGTCATCAAACTTCAAGCCCTCACAGCTCCCTCATACGTTCAGCCAGAAACTCCATTCAACCTGTAAAACGTTCATCATCTCGACCTCTGTCAGTACACCATTCAACCCCGATGGTGGCATTCACCGTTTCACCACGGTCGCCGTTCAAAAAAAAAAAGTTTTTCGCTCCGTTTTCAGATTTAACATTAGTGTGTGTGTGGTGGAATGTTCGGGGCTAGAGTGGGTGATGTCATCGCTAGAGTGGAGAGGGAGAGAAAAATCGTCTGAAAATTTCGGGAACAACTCGCTCCCACGCCCACAGCGTGTCACTCAGAGTCATGATTTATACATCAAAACGTAGGCCTGCTCGGCCCGGTCGCGATGGTGTGACTTTGGACCCACAGAAACGCACGCAGCTCCCGCTACGAGCCTCCAAGCGACGGGGAGTGAGACCAACTGCCGCATCAAGTGCCATGTTAAATGGCTGCACAAAGCTGAGGAGGGAGGCAGACGCAACCACTTTTCTAACCTGCGTCAGAGCTCTCATCTCACAAGTTAGAGACCTCAAATTATACGTACGTGTTCAGGAGACCCTCCTCTGTCCACTGGTCCACACGCCAAAGCTCTGACACTTACGGTTCCCATGTAAAAGCTGCATTTTCAGAGGCCTTTTAGAGGCCTGTCACAGCTGAAATCTCCATGAAAACAGCTGTGTGTGGTTCAGCTGGCTAGTCACCATGGTAACCGGACCGCTGGAGGAAATCAGCTGATTTGTGACCTTTGACCCACAGAGACAACGAATTTCAAAATAAAATGCCACAGATGGTAAATTGGTGCAGTCTGGAGGATATCAGCCGATTGGTGAACTGTCACTCACTCACTCACACTCACTCTCTCACTCACACACACACACACACGCACTCACTCACTCACTCACTCACTTACTCACTTACTCACTCACTCGCACATCCTTCAACTTCAATTTGTGCTGGTCGAAGACCAGTACAAATTGATGTTGAAGACACAGACACAGACAGACAGACAGACAGACAGACACACACACTCACACTCACACTCATAATGATGAGAATTTGAATTTAATATTGATAAGTAAGTTGGTTTAAAAGGTCCAGACTTTGAGTGGTGACATTTCCTAGTTGACTTGTACGCACCATGAAATGAGGTAAGAACACAGGGAGTGCTGCAAACTAATGAGGTGGTGTAAACATGAACATGCAGGGCAGCGGGGCAGGACAGCAGGGCAGTTTGGCGTGAGCAGGGCAGCGGGGCAGGACAGCAGGGCAGTTTGGCGTGAGCAGGGCAGCGGGGTAGGACAGCAGGGCAGTTTGGCGTGAGCGGGGCAGCGGTGCAGGACAGCAGGGCAGCTTGGCGTGAGCAGGGCAGCTTGGCGTGAGCAGGGCAGCGGTGCAGGACAGCAGGGCAGTTTGGCGTGAGCAGGGCAGCTTGGCGTGAGCAGGGCAGCTTGGCGTGAGCA
Source organism: Pempheris klunzingeri (assembly GCF_042242105.1). Lineage (NCBI taxonomy): Eukaryota > Metazoa > Chordata > Actinopteri > Acropomatiformes > Pempheridae > Pempheris > Pempheris klunzingeri. The sequence goes on along the minus strand of NC_092012.1, from coordinate 26,008,136 downwards.
GGGCAGCGGTGCAGGACAGCAGGGCAGCTTGGCGTGAGCAGGGCAGCTTGGCGTGAGCAGGGCAGCTTGGCGTGAGCAGGGCAGCTTGGCGTGAGCAGGGCAACAGACAGCATACACACCGCAATTTCTCCAGAAATTGCAGTTTCTAGTTATTATTATTATTATTATTCTTCAGCCCATGTTTTTCGGCGCGTTACTAGCCCCACGCCATTCAAGATAGGGCAACCGTTCAAACAGGAAAACGTGCGCCTCAATCGGGAATGGTTCGGAATGACTTTTCCAAGTAATCGGAAAGCACGTTTTGGCGCGCTGCGCCAAAACGTGCGCCAAACCTCCCATAGAAAATGAATGGGAAAAATGTTCAAAAGTCACATTTCGTCATCAAATTTCAAGCCCTCACAGCTCCCTCATACGTTCAGCCAGAAACTCCATTCAACCTGTAAAACGTTCATCATCTCGACCTCTGTCAGTACACCATTCAACCCCGGTCGTGCCATTCACCGTTTCACCACGGTTGCCGTTCAAAAAAAAAAAGTTTTTCGCTCCGTTTTCAGATTTAACATTAGTGTGTGTGTGGTGGAATGTTCGGGGCTAGAGTGGGTGATGTCATTGCTAGAGTGGAGAGGGAGAGAAAAATCGTCTGAAAATTTCGGGAACAACTCGCTCCCACGCCCACAGCGTGTCACTCAGAGTCATGATTCATACATCAAAACGTAGGCCTGCTCGGCCCGGTCGCAGCGGTGTGACTCTGGGCCAACAGAAACGCACGCAGCTCCTGCTACGAGCCTCCAAGCGACGGGAAGTGAGACCAACTGCCGCATCAACCAGCTGGTTGACCAGCTGGCATGTCACCATGGCAACCGGACAGCTGGAGGAAATCAGCTGATTTGTGACCTTTGACCCAAAGAGAGACCCAGATTTGTTGAAGACACAGACACAGACACACACACACACAGACACACACAGACACACACAGACACACACACACACACACACACACACACACACACACAATCACTCACACACTCACAATCACTCACATGCACATCCTTCAACTTTAATTTGTGCTGGTCAAAGACCAGCACAAATTAAAGTTGAAGACACAGACACAGACACAGACACACATAGACACACACAGACACACACACACACACACACACACACACACACACACACACACACATACACACACAGACACAATCACTCACACACTCACAATCACTCACATGCACATCCTTCAACTTCAATTTGTGCTGGTCGAAGACCAGCACAAATTGAAGTTGAAGACACACACACACACACAGACACACACAGACACACACAGACACACACAGACACACACACACACACACACACACACACACACACACAATCACTCACACACTCACACACTCACAATCACTCACATGCACATCCTTCAACTTTAATTTGTGCTGGTCGAAGACCAGCACAAATTAAAGTTGAAGACACAGACACACACACACACACAGACACACACACACACACACAGACACACACACACACACAATCACTCACACACTCACACTCACAATCACTCACATGCACATCCTTCAACTTGTTGAAGACACAGACACACACAGACACACACACACACAGACACACACACACACACACACACACACACAGACACACACACACACACACAGACACACAGACACACACACACACACAATCACTCACACACTCACACTCACAATCACTCACATGCACATCCTTCAACTTGTTGAAGACAGAGACACAGACACACACAGACACACACACACACAGACACACACACACACAGGCTCACAGACAGATAGACAGACACACTCACACAGAGACACTCACACACAGACACACACACAGACACTCACTCACACACACACTAACACACACTCACACATTAACACATACTCACTCACTCACACGCTAACACACACACTCACTCACACACACACTCACACACACACTCACAATCACTCACATGCACATCCTTCAACTTGTTGAAGACACAGACACACACAGACACACACAGACACACACACACACACACACACACACACAGGCTCACAGACAGATAGACAGACACACTCACACAGAGACACTCACACACAGACACAGACACACACACAGACACTCACTCACACACACACTAACACACACTCACACATTAACACATACTCACTCACTCACACGCTAACACACACACTCACTCACACACACACACACACACACACACACACACACACACACAGACACTCACACTCACTTACAAATAGAAATAATAGTTAAATAAATAACGTTGACCTCCATTAAATGACCAGTGTGACCCTATAGCAGCACAAAATGGCGGTTTGGTGTATTAATTCACTTGCAGTAGGAAATTACAATCACGCATGCACACACACACACACACAAACAAAACATTGGATTTAGACAATAGCCATACACATGTCCTTCTAAGTACACCTGCAGCCTCTAAACTCTTTGCGATAAGCTAAACTGGAGGCTATACAAATCACGTGGACACTGAAAATATGTCATGTTTCCTTAAGAATCAGATTTAGTGAGACTTAGTTAAGATTTCCGTGACAACACTCGAACGTCCGACTGTCCCTGAACGCCCCTCGCCAGAGCCGCCCGTTGCCGGACCCGTAGAAGTTCCCGGTCTTTCTCCTCTCATCCTCTGAGGTAAGTGGACGTGTCTCCTGACTGTGGTCATTTTTTAACAAATAAACACGAACTTTGTGTGGTTTAGACTGTTAATTAGCTAATTACTGATGTGATAACTGATATGGAGTTCACACATAGCAGGACTTACAGCTACTCTTGTAATTTGTAACTTTGTCACTCTGACAACTGATAGCTGCTAACAGCTAACGGTCGACGGTTAGCTAATGCTAGCGCTAGCGTCATGCTAACGGCTAGCATCTGACAATGACTCTGCTTTTTACAGTCATTATCAGATGCTGGCCGTTAGCATGGCGCTACCGCTAGCGTCATGCTAACGGCTAGCATCTGACAATGACTGTGCTTTTTACAGCACAGCATTAGCTGTGTTAGCTAATGCTGTGCTTTAGAAAGCACAGTCATTGTCAGATGCTAGCCGCTAGCAGTTAACAGCTATCAGGGACAAAAGAGCCAGCACTGAATTTAGTAAGGATTCAAGGAACTTTATTTGTCATACCAACACACATTTACACATGGGGAGGTATGAAATGATGTTCTCAGGTCCTGTTTTAAGCCAAGATAAATATGAAATAATAAATAAAATATAGAAAATAGAGGTCCTACATGAAATAAAATAGAAGTATTTGCTGCAGGTAGGTGTGTGTGAGGGTGTGTGTGAGGGGTGTGTGTGGGATCGACAGAGCACCACCAGAGTTCAGCTCCAGCTGAACAGCTTTCGGAAATAACCTGCTCCTGAGCCTGCTGGTCTGCCTCAAGGTGCTCCAGACGCAGCCGCCTGCCCGAGGGGAGAGGGCTGAAGAGAGTGTGTGCAAATAATAAATATGAATAAATAAATCAGTAATAAATATTGTGTGTTTTTGATGTCTGTGCTGAATTAAAATATGAACTGAGTTTATGCCCTTTCTTTGTCTCATGTATTAAAACAATGACACCTGCCAAAGCTGAGATTTAGCAATAAATGCTAACTGTCTAATGCATGTGCTCAGAGTGAGAGAGAAGACAAGTCTGAAATCTTGTGTTTTGGTCCTTTAGACAAGAAAGAACCCCAAGACCAAGTAAAGACGTGAGTAAAACAGAATCTGACCTGAAGATGAGTGACTGTCTTGGTGATGATTATTACTATTGTTTTATCAGTAACAGTGTTATAGACTAGTAATGCAGCATATTGTAGTAACACGTATGTGGATCCATGGGTGAACGCACAGTAACAGCAACATCGAGTCAAGTGAACCGGATCACCTCAGTGAGTGACTCAGAGTAACATGAGTCTGTAAAATTAACGAAGTTTACTACCAAGTATCTACAGCAGCCCAACCAAAAGCTGCGCCCCTTACTGTACTGGAGTGTGTAGCCTTAAAACCTCTTATCAGGTTGCTTTACTTCACAGCCTACTAGTAACAATTCAGTATGTAATGGTTTGTTTACTACATCAAATCAATGTTACCATACTTGTGTAAACACTATTTTTGGTTGTGTATTTTCAGAATGTTCCAGAAAAGTTCAAGGAGGCACTATGGAGCAACACCTTATTGCAAAAACCCATCTCTCACCATCAAGGTGATATCGTTGGTGGAGACCACCCGTGTTGGGACGTGGTCCTTCAAAAATAACACTGTCGAGGCAATAGATGTACGGACCTACACAGATGCTGCTGTCTCTGATGGGAGTACAGCTTTTAAAGCTGTACTTGCACCAGAGACAGCACCAATCTTGGAGGAGGGGCGATGTTATGTCGTCAAGAACTATGCCATTACCGACAATGGCACTATAAGGACCAGCCCCAACACGGTGGTTTATGTGACTGCCAGCTTCCCGGTTCCCACTGCTTTGGAGGAGGAAGCGAGGAGGATTTTCAACCCACCGTCACCCACCTGTCAAATTAAAGATTTAAATGACAGAGTGGACCAGTGGGTGACTGTGGAGGGCTGTGTGACCTCAGTAAGTTTCAACATCCAAGTCCTGGCACACACACACTCACACACAGACACACTTACAGACAGACAGACACACACTCACTCACTCACTCACACACATAGACACACACACACACTCACTCACACACACAGACACACACACACTCTCACACACTCACAGACAGAGACACACACATAGACACACACACTCACTCACACACATAGACACACACATAGACACACACACACTCTCACACACTCACAGACAGAGACACACACATAGACACACACACTCACTCGCACGCACACACTCCAAGTCCTGGCACAGCACCTTCTCATCCCATTTCATGTCAAACTAGCACAAAGAAACGTGATGAAATGCACCCATTTCACATTGATGCTATTTTCTATACTCTGAGACACAGATTCATTTCATGTCTTACCTTGGCTTTATATACTAGTAAGACTATATTGGATGAAAACCAAGTCAGTGAAAGTTGTGAAATTGATGCCATGTTTTTAAAGATGTGCTGCTTCTGTCACATTTAGTTGGGAACCTTTGAGCGGCATGCTGGCATACATGGCAAAGAAGTGCCCAGGAGGGCCATTGTGATCACCCAGGTACAGGATCATTATTAAATGTTGTGTCTGTTTGGTTTCGGTTTTGAGAAGTATTAAGCACCCTGCTTCATGACTATCTTTTTTATTTTAGGATGACGCACAGATTGAGGTGGTGCTATGGAGGGAGGCGAACCTCAAAAAGGTGGACATTGGGATGCCTGCTCGCCTGACCCATCTCAGTGTACGCAGATCACCCAGACATGGATTATCGCTGCACTCAACAGCATTTTCACGAGTCGAGGTCAGTAAATCCATCTACAGTTTGATCTTCCTGGAGCATGCAATCCAATGGAGTTGTTCCACCAGTAATTAAAATGCTTATTCCCTCCAGGTTGTTCCTGGAAAAAACATGGTGGAGGTGAGGGGCATCAGGGAGGTCGAGAACGGAGATGTGGAGGTCCTCGACACAAAAGACCAACAGCATATCATCCCAATGGATAAATGGAATGCACTCTACCCTGAGCCTATGACAGCCATACCAGCAAAACTCGTCATTGAATACACTGCGTCCGGCATGGCCAGTGTCAATGTAATAGAGTAATTATATCATTAATAAATAGTTAAAGTTATAATTGTATTGTTATTTACAGTATTTGTTAATTATTGAATAGTTATATTAATAGATAGTTAAAGTTATAATTGTATTGTTTTTTTACAGTATTTGTTAATTATTGAATAGCTATATTATTAAATAGTTAAAGTTATAATTGTATTGTTATAGTATTTGTTAATTATTGAATAGTTATATTATTAAATAGTTAGTTATAATTGTAGTTATTTACAGTATTTGTTAATTATTTAATAGCTATATTATTAAATAGTTAGTTATAATTGTAGTTATTTACAGTATTTGTTAATTATTGAATACTTATATTATTAAATAGTTATTATTATAATCATTAATATTTCACTTAAGAGCTGTTAATTTAAATAATCCGTTATGTTGTTTAGTTACTATTGCTTGAAAATGTTGTTAAAATAAACATGTTTGTTATAATTGTACTATGGTTACTATAATTCTTGTTACATGTGCTGTTTGCAGTAGATCAATGAACAGATCAATGAACATTAACAGACACACACACAGACAGATTCACAGACACACACACACACACACACAGGCTCACAGACAGATAGACACACACTCACACACTCACATGCACATCCTTCAACTTCAATTTGAAGTCACACACACAGACACACACACACATACAAAGGCTCACAGACAGATAGACAGACACACTCACACAGAGACACACATATACAAACACACACAGACACAGACACACACCACACACACTCACTCACTCACACACTCACATGCACATCCTTCATTTCACAAATTGAAGTTGAAGACACAGACACACACACAGACACACACACACACACAGACACACACATACACACACAGGCTCACAGACAGATAGACAGACACACACAGAGACACACACACAGACACACACACAGGCTCACAGACACATAGACACACACTCACTCACTCACTCACACACACACTCACAATCACTCACATGCACATCCTTCAACTTCAATTTGTGCTGGTCTTTGACCAGCACAAATTGAAGTTGAAGACACAGACACAGACACAGACACACACACACACACACACACAGACACACACACAGACACACAGGCTCACAGACAGATAGACAGACACACTCACACAGAGACACTCACACACAGACACAGACAGACACACATACACAGACACATAGACACAGACACATAGACACACACTCACTCACTCACTCACACACACACTCACAATCACTCACATGCACATCCTTCAACTTCAATTTGTGCTGGTCTTTGACCAGCACAAATTGAAGTTGAAGACACAGACACAGACACAGACACAGGCACACACAGACACACACACAGACACACAGGCTCACAGACAGATAGACAGACACACTCACACAGAGACACTCACACACAGACACAGACACACACTCACACATTAACACATACTCACTCACTCACACGCTAACACACACACTCACTCACACACACACACACACACACACACACACACACACACACACACACAGACACTCACACTCACTTACAAATAGAAATAATAGTTAAATAAATAATGTTGACCTCCATTAAATGACCAGTGTGACCCTATAGCAGCACAAAATGGCGGTTTGGTGTATTAATTCACTTGCAGTAGGAAATTACAATCACGCATGCACACACACACACACACAAACAAAACATTGGATTTAGACAATAGCCATACACATGTCCTTCTAAGTACACCTGCAGCCTCTAAACTCTTTGCGATAAGCTAAACTGGAGGCTATACAAATCACGTGGACACTGAAAATATGTCATGTTTCCTTAAGAATCAGATTTAGTGAGACTTAGTTAAGATTTCCGTGACAACACTCGAACGTCCGACTGTCCCTGAACGCCCCTCGCCAGAGCCGCCCGTTGCCGGACCCGTAGAAGTTCCCGGTCTTTCTCCTCTCATCCTCTGAGGTAAGTGGACGTGTCTCCTGACTGTGGTCATTTTTTAACAAATAAACACGAACTTTGTGTGGTTTAGACTGTTAATTAGCTAATTACTGATGTGATAACTGATATGGAGTTCACACATAGCAGGACTTACAGCTACTCTTGTAATTTGTAACTTTGTCACTCTGACAACTGATAGCTGCTAACAGCTAACGGTCGACGGTTAGCTAATGCTAGCGCTAGCGTCATGCTAACGGCTAGCATCTGACAATGACTCTGCTTTTTACAGTCATTATCAGATGCTGGCCGTTAGCATGGCGCTACCGCTAGCGTCATGCTAACGGCTAGCATCTGACAATGACTGTGCTTTTTACAGCACAGCATTAGCTGTGTTAGCTAATGCTGTGCTTTAGAAAGTACAGTCATTGTCAGATGCTAGCCGCTAGCAGTTAACAGCCATCAGGGACAAAAGAGCCAGCACTGAATTTAGTAAGGATTCAAGGAACTTTATTTGTCATACCAACACACATTTACACATGGGGAGGTATGAAATGATGTTCTCAGGTCCTGTTTTAAGCCAAGATAAATATGAAATAATAAATAAAATATAGAAAATAGAGGTCCTACATGAAATAAAATAGAAGTATTTGCTGCAGGTAGGTGTGTGTGAGGGTGTGTGTGAGGGGTGTGTGTGGGATCAACAGAGCACCACCAGAGTTCAGCAGTCTAACAGCTTCCGGAAATAACCTGCTCCTGAGCCTGCTGGTCTGCCTCCAGGTGCTCCAGACGCAGCCGCCTGCCCGAGGGGAGAGGGCCGAAGAGAGTGTGTGCAAATAATAAATATGAATAAATAAATCAGTAATAAATATTGTGTGTGTTTGATGTCTGTGCTGAATTAAAATATGAACTGAGTTTATGTCCTTTCTTTGTCTCATGTATTAAAACAATGACACCTGCCAAAGTTGGGGTTTAGCAATACATGCTAGCTGTCTAATACATGTGCTCAGAGTGAGAGGTTTGAAATGTATTTTTGTCCTTTAGACAAGAAACCCCTCCAAGAGCCTGTCCTAAGGTGAGTAAAACAGAGTCTGACCTGAAGAGGAGTGATTCTCTTGGCTGTGGATAACTGATTAGCTGTCTTACATCTATTGTTGCCATCTATCCATGATGTTTGATCATAGTGGGAGACTTAAGCCACCTCACCTTTTGAGATTTTTAAATCACTTGGCTAAACATGCAGTTAAATGGTATCCAAGTGCAATTGTCAATCATGATTTTAGTGAATGATTGTTGTTTTCTCTGCGATCTACAGTCCGAGAAGAAGAAGACGACCTGTTTCCCGTCGGCCCTGTGTCTTCCAATTCCCCCAACCCTCTATCCTATCCTCTGTCCTGCTACATCTGCTGTCTCTGCCTTCTTTCCCTCTCCCTTTATTTCACACTATTTTCAATCTTGAAAAAAGCCCTTTTTGATGAATGGTCTCCATACCTACCTGGAAAAGCAGATGAATGGTCTCCATACCTACCTGGAAATGCAGATGAATGGTCTCCATACCTACCTGGAAGTATTACTCTGAAAATCCACATTCTCTTTGCGTGGTGTGACAGCTTCTGCAGACTCTGCAAAACCGCATTCCCTTTGCCTGCTCTCTAAGCCACAGCACTCTGCCTAAACTCTGTGTGGTCTCTAAGCCACAGCACTCTGCCAAAACTCTGTGTGGTCTCCCAGCCACAGCATCCATACAACCTACAGAAACTTTGACCACTGACGCTGACCTTGGAAACTACCGATCATCATGCCCAGAAAAGGAAAGAGATCTCAAGCTCAAAAACTACGCTGGCAAAAGTTTAGTGAGTCTGAACCCTCTGTACAGCACGAACAGAACCATGAACCGACTGTGAGTACTCATCGTCACAGTAACACTGAGATAAGTGTTCCTGAACCAGCTCAGGCTAATGTTACATGTGTGTTAGCCTCACGCAGTCAGAGGCATCAGAAATATGCTGAATCTAACAACAGTCAGTGCACCTGTAACTCTGCATCGTTTCTAGCAGTCCTGCATGAGAGACAGCACCTCCAAGCAGCAGATCTTGACCTTGTTTTGGACAGAGGCCATGTAATGTATCAACTCACTATGGCTCAGTTGAAGGCTGAAGGACGAATGGTTCATAATTACTTGAACACAGAGGAAATTCCTGACATTGTGTTTGGATACAGTGAGCAGCACTTAATGACAAAGTGCGAGTCCATGTTTGGTATTTTTACAGCTGAAACAGGAGATTACCCGAACCTTCCCAACAGACTTCAGTGCCTGTCATCAGAGGTAAACTATGCTTTGCTGATTATGAGTTCTCTTTGCATCGCTGTTTTCCGAGACCAGCAAGGAAGGTATGGATTTTTTGACCCACACTCCAGGCAACCTGATGGCTTACCCCCCCATGGTACAGGTGATACTGGCACAGCTGTGATGTTTCTGTTCACACATTTGAATGATCTGATAGCAAAGATTGTCACATGTTTCAGAATGGCAGGTACCAGCCCAAACACTCCATACGAGCTAATGCCTGTGTTGTTTAACACTCTGCATGAAGTCTCTGTGGATAATAATGTGTCCCATGTAAACGCTGATGTTGAGCAAGACCGCAACACTGCGTCCAGTGTTACACAGGCTGAAATTGAGATGTCTTTGCCATCATGCTCAGCTCCCTATGCTGATATTGCACGGAATGGAAATGAATTTGTTGGTAACACTAGCACTGCAGTGGAATGTCCTACATCAGAGACATCAGAGTGTAACAATGATCATATGCCAGACCTGTCAAAACTTACCATACAACAAAAGCGAAAGTTTCTAAGAAGAGCTAAGGCATTGGAACAGAAAGAAGCTAGACATGGCAAAAATGCTGAGAAAAGCAGACGAAAGGAAATTCGAAAAATAAAAAAAAATCTTAAACAGCGGGAAAGATATGCTAAAGATGCAGTTCGTAACAGACAGAAAAAATCATATGAAATTGAACGTTACAGGCAAAATGTTGAGTGCAGGAAGAGAAAGATGTCCTACATGACGAGTCGCTATCAACAAGACTCTAACTTCAGGCAAAGACAGAGATCGTATATAACGAACCGTTACAGTCGAGACAGTGGCTTTCAGCAGAGACAGAGATCGTATATAACGAACCGTTACGGTCGAGACAGTGGCTTTCAGCAGAGACAGAGATCGTATATAACGAACCGTTACGGTCGAGACAGTGGCTTTCAGCAGAGACAGAGATCGTATATAACGAACCGTTACAGTCGAGACAGTGGCTTTCAGCAGAGACAGAGATCGTATATGAACACTCGCTATCACCTGAATGCTGGGTTCAGACAAGCCCAGAAATTGTACATCACCAGCCGCTATGCAAAGGATCCTGCATTCAGATCCAAACAAAAAGAAACAATGAGACAACTCATGAGAAACAGAAGTGTTATGACTAGAACCGTGCGTTGTGCATTGAGACTAAGGAGAAAGTACAGACAGATAAACAGACAGCAAAACCAGTGGGACGACAGTATGATCAGAGAAGCTATAGCCATTTTCCAACTACAGATAAAGAACGGACCGACGTACGCCTGCACAGTTTGCCACAGAGCACTGTTTTCAAATCAAGTGCGATCCTGTAACAGAACAAAGTATGTTAAAGATGCACGTGTGTCTGAGGCCTGCCTCACAGGAAGGTTTGTTCATGTTTGTACAGATGAATGTCAAAACTCACAACAGTGTACAGCACCAGATGAGAGAAAGAGCGAGTGGATTTGTCACTGTTGTCACAATCACCTCAAATATGGTTGCATGCCTTCTCTTGCCATGGCTAATCGTTTACAGCTTGCAGACATTCCAGATGAACTGTGTGATTTGAACATATTGGAGAGGCATCTTGTTGCTAAATGTATAGCATTTGCTAAGATTATCCCGCTTCCTAAAGGTCAGCAGAGAGCCATTCATGGTAACGTGGTGTGTGTTCCCTCTGAGGTACAAGAAACAGTTAATGCTTTACCCAGACTGAGAAGTGAATCACAGGTAATGAGAGTGAAGCTAAAGAGACGACTGTGCTATAAAGGCCATCAGTTGTTTCAAACTGTTACATGGTGTAAACTCGTGAGAGCTCTGCTTAAACTGAAACAGATCCATCCCCAGTACAGTGACATCACCATCAGAGATGAGCCAGAGCTGTGTGATCCCACACTTAATGATGAGGAGGATGATGAGAGTGATGAGGAGGATGAAATGAATGACAGTGATTATAATGTGGACGATCTGATGGAGATAGACAGGTGTGAGAGTGAGGCACTTTGTGAGGCAGAAAGACAACCTGAAGACGCTGAACAAGATGTTGACAGTCAAGTGCGTGTTGACAACCGAGCTGAGCGGCAGTCAGATCAGAATGCTAATGCTGAGGGTGATGAACCAAATGGTGGTGTTGTACTCGAGTCATGTTTACAGCCGAGTGACATTTCAGAGGAGATACTGAGTTTCAGTGAGGGAATCTACTCTGTTGCTCCAGCTGAAGGACAAAAGCCTGTAAGCTTTTTCAGAACACCTAAACTTGAAGCGATGGCGTTCCCAGTTCAGTTTCCCACTGGTGAAAACACGCTTGATGAAACCAGACCTGTGAAACTAACACCATGCAGTTACTTCAAAACCAGACTTTGCTGTATTGATGACCGTTTTGCCAGAGATTCAAACTACTTGTTTTTTGCTCAGTTTGTAACAGAGATACATCTGGCCACTTCGAGCATGAGGATACAATTGCGGAAAGGCAAGCCCTTTACTCGAGACGGTCGTAAAATAACCAATGCCATGTTGAGAGACAAACTGGAGGTTGAAAAACTAGTGCGTAACAAAGATGCTGTCAGATTCATGATGCCACTGAGAGGCACCCCGGCCTACTGGGAAAAAACCACAAAAGATCTGTTTGCTATGATCAGACAGCTGGGAACTCCTACTTTCTTTTGCACATTTTCTGCTGCAGAAATGCGTTGGAAAGAGGTCATTACAGCTATTAAGACTCAACAAGGTGAGCAAGTGAATTTTGATGAGCTTGATTGGTCCGCAAAGTGTGACATACTACGCAGCAATCCTGTGACGACCATGCGTATGTTTGACAAACGTGTCGAGGCGCTGTTCAGAGATTTGATTCTGTCACCTGCGCAACCCATTGGCAAAGTAGTTGACTACTTTTACCGTTTGGAATTTCAGCACAGAGGAAGTCCGCACATACACTGCCTAATTTGGGTGGATGGTGCACCAGTGTTTGACGAAGACTCTGATAAGAAAGTCTCTGATTTTGTGTCAAAATATATCACAGCTGAGCTTCCAGACCCAGACACGCAACCAGAACTGCATAGGAAAGTATCAGAAGTGCAGATACACAGTAAAAACCACTCCAAGACGTGCGTGAAATATGTCGGCGCTAACTGTCGTTTTGGATTCCCCAAACAACCCGTTCCATACACGATGGTTTTGAGACCTGGACTACTTGATGATCCAGATCAAGAACCAGCATTGGATGAGAAACTCAAAGTACTGCACCGTTTGCTTCATCAACCTGAGATTGTATCTTTGAGTTTAGACCAGATTCTGGCACAGTGTGGCCTCACTGTTGACCAGTACAAACAATGTCTGCGTTCAAAAGCCAAAACAGAGGAAATTGTTCTTAAGCGTGATCCTAAAGACTGTTGGGTTAATGGCTATAACCGCTACCTCCTTGACGCCTGGGATGGCAATATGGACATACAGTTCATTCTGAATGCTTTCTCGTGTATTGCGTACATTTGCAGCTACATCAGCAAAGCTGAACATGGTTTGAGCGAGTATCTGAAAACGGTGATTGCACATTCGCGTCATGAAAATGTAAATGAGAGTGACGAAATGAAAGAAATCATGCAGGCTTACTCAAAGAAAAGAGAGGTCAGTGCTCAAGAGTGTGTGGCTCGTGCATGTGGGTTGCACATGAAACAGTGTACTCGCAGTGTTGTGTTTGTACAGACGGATGACAATGCGCTTAAAATGAGTTACCCCCTCTCGTTCCTAGAGAACAAAACAGATGACTCTGTCAATGTGTGGATGAGCGGGCTACCTGACAAGTACTACTCTAGACCAGAAACACCAGAGTTTGAGGCAATGTGCTTGGCAGATTTTGCTTCCACGTGTAGAATTGTGTATGGGAAACAGACACAAAGTAAAAATGCTGTTCCTCTGCTGAATAACATGGGACATGTTCAGATCAGAACTGGTGGTAAGCCTGCTATCATTAGATATCGGCGCTTCTCACAAGAAAAGAATCCTGAGGAATTTCATGGCACATTGCTGAAACTGTACCTTCCTCATCGCTCAGTGACCCAGCTGACAAGTAGAAACTTCCCTACATACAAATTTTTCCATGACTGTGCTGCTGTTGAGCTACCAGGTTCAGATCAGCTTCAGTCTGTACAGCAAATTGTGAAAGAAAACAGAGAGAAATACGAAAAGCACAGTCAAGACATTGATAATGCCATTGTAGAGTTTGAACAAAGCGGCGTCTTAAGAAACGAATGGTGCAATCTGGCTCCCGAGAATGAAATACAAAGGTTAGAGTGCATTGAAGAATTAGAGGCACGAGACCCCGGTGATGACGTTCCAGAGAATGTACCTGACTATAACCCATCAGAAATGCGTTCAGAAATTGCTATCACGAGAGAGGCCCCTTCCATTGATCCTACAGTGTTGCGTCAAATGTATCAGAACCTGAACCAAAAGCAAGCGTCTGTTTTCTACTACATCCGAGACTGGTGTGTGAAACGTCTGAATAACTTAAATGCAGAACAGTTTTTCTTGTATGTTAACGGCGGTGCTGGCACAGGAAAGTCTCACCTTATTAAATGTATCCACGCTGAGGCATCAAAAATATTGTGCAAACTTCCACGACATGCAGATGAAGCAGACATTTCGAAACCCACTGTTCTGTTGACTGCATTCACTGGCACAGCAGCATTTAACATTTCAGGCACTACGTTGCATTGTCTCCTGAAACTGCCAAGGAGTTTAAAACCTCCATTCAGTGGCCTTGGAAATAAACTGGATGAAGTCAGGGCTGAGCTTTGTAACGCTGAAATACTGATCATTGATGAAGTATCCATGATCTCAAAACCTCTTTTTGCCTATGTTGACGCGAGACTAAAGCAGATAAAAGGAATTCGACGACCTTTTGGTGGAATGTCTGTTCTTGCTGTTGGAGATTTCTATCAGCTCCCTCCTGTGAGACAATCTAAACCTCTTTGTGTTTATGATCCCTCTCAGATTGACCTGTGGCGTGATAATTTTCAGATGGTAACGCTGACTGAGATTATGCGGCAAAAAGATGACGTGGCTTTTGCAGAGATGCTGAATAGAATCCGTGTGAAAGAAAAGTCTGAAGCATTGTCAGAGCAGGACAGAGATTTGCTTTCACAAGCTGTCACCGAGCCAGATCAGTGTCCAAAGGATGTGCTGCATGTTTTTGCAACAAACAAACAAGTGGACAAACACAACTCAGAAACATTGGCCCTGTTTCATTCTGACATCATAAAGATAGATGCTGATGACTATAAGAAGGACATAAAAACGGGTCGTATGGAGAGGCAAGCTGTACCTTTCCAAGGGACAAAGAAAGAGTTACCTGACTCAATCGAACTTGCCATTGGTGCTCGTGTGATGATTACCAGAAATATTAATGTGCAATCGGGTCTGTGTAATGGAACTTTTGCAAAGATTGTAAGAACAGTTACTGGTGAAAATTATCAGCATGTTGTTAGACTTGGTCTCGAGCTTGATAATGTGAACAAAGATGGTAATGCAGCTGAGAATATTGTGTACATTGACAGAGACGAGGAAAATTTGAAAAAAAAGGGAGTGGTGCGTCGACAGTTTCCAGTAAGGCTGGCTTTTGCATGTACGACACATAAAGTACAAGGAATGACGACTTCCTCAGCAGTGGTGTCGCTGAAACGTGTTTTTGAACATGGTATGGCGTATGTGGCTCTCAGCAGAGTAACCTCTCTCAGTGGACTATATATCATTGATATGGATGAAGACAAGATATATGCCAATTCAGACATCAATGCAGCTCTTGCTGAGATGAGAGTAGCATCGTTGGAGCATGTTATGCCTTTACTTCATGCCACACAGACATTAAACAGATCAGATGTTCTAACTGTTGTGCATCATAACACAGAGGGACTTCCATGTCATATTGCTGATCTGAAAAGTCACCATGAACTACGTCTTGCAGATGTCCTGTGTCTAACAGAGACCCATCTCACTGGTTCATTTGTGTCTGAAAGTCTGCTATTGAATGGCTACAGCATGTTCAAACGTAATAGAAATGTGTCGTATACAAAGTACCGTGATATGGCTAATAAAAGTGGAGGCGGTGTTGCTATTTATGTCAAAAACCATATCCAAGCGAGAGAAAAGCAGTACGTGCAGAACGTGACTGATATTGAGTTTGCTGTTGTGAAGCTTGAAGCTCCAGTAAAAGCAGTGATTGCCGTCGTTTACAAGCCTCCAGGTTACAGTGTGCAGTCGTTCCTGTCAAACCTACAGAGCCTGTTGGACTCGCTGGAAATCATGGATCATCATCCCGTCTTGGTTTGTGGTGATTTTAATGAGGATCTGTTGTCTCGAGCTAACAAGCCGATTCTTGAACTGTTTCAGTCGAAAGGTTACCAGCAACTGGTTACAGCTGCTACTACAGACAAGAACACGCTGTTAGATTTGATTTTTATCTCTCGGCCGCAGTGTTGTCTTGATTCTGGTGTGCTGCAGTCTTATTATAGTTATCATAGTCCTGTGTATTGTATATTGAACAGTGATGTATTGTGAATAGAAGTGGCATTTTGGGAACTTTGAGCAAAGTGAATACTGCTAAATCATGGCATTTATGAAAACAGTACATTATGTGAATTCTCAACAGTGCGTTGCTTAAAATGACGGATAATAGTTGAATTATGAGATGGGGGGGGGTCGTCCTTTACAGCCAGGCTGTAACACCTGCCTGGCTGCACCAGCCTTAAAATGCTGGGAGGGCGGGAGGGATGGAGGGACGATCTCCCCTGAATATTATACAGAGTATGAAGTGTGGTCAAATGGTTGACTGCACAGTAAATATGAAACAAATCATGCGAGTCACGTTTTATAGAATGGAAAATATTCAAATGGAAGTGTCATTGTCAAATCTAACAAGATTGAAAACATAGGAACAATTAAATTAATGACAAGATAAAAACATCCATACACCACTCAAACATATCCCACATGGATCCTTGGGGTTGACCCAGGCACGTGGTAAGTGGAAAGAAAATATCTAACTTCCAAAAGATACAAACTACGACTCTGTGAGTTATTTATTTTCCATGTGTGTGAATTACAACTTTACAGGTCAACAACTTTAAAGCATCATCAGCCCACGAGGGGATCAGCAGTCCAGCATCACCCTCACTGTGTTCCCGACGGCTGCCCTGAGAGATCCACGTGCCTGGACAACATAGAGACAGCACAGCAGGAGGCCGCTGCTTGGTCTCTGAATTACCTGGACCTGTGCCTGAGGTGTGACCAGCTATGCATGTTGCAAGTAAGTAATTATGACCCAGTTCATTTTGACCATCTGTGTCACCTACGCGACCTTTCAATCTCTGGACCCTTCCTGCACATGTAACTATGTGAGTTTTACCTGTTCAAGCTAGTACGTTTGATGAACGCCATAAATGTTGGTCCGCTTCCTCACAACTGTAACTGTTTCCCCCAAGTTTCATGAGGAAGAGAAGAAGTTGGACAAATGCCACGAAAGCAGTGCCATGCTGAAGAGATACATCAGCATGGGACCAGGACCAGGATCACATGGGTCCATGACCAGGATCACAGGACCAGGATGACATGAGCCCAGGATCAGAGGATGTGGACTCCTGTGCAGCTGCAGCTACAAGTCTGTAAGTACACTACAGGGAACTGTGGGGAGGGTTAATGGATAAAGCTCCATATGTGTGTGTTTACCCTATTGTGACATCTATCCTGAATCATGTTCACAGCTGCTGGGGAGAGTCCTCAGCGCCACGAAGAGTTCAGCTCAACACAGCCGCTGCCTGATCGCAGCCCTTCATCATCCAGCAAATAGCACAGGACCCATCTCTGGTGAAGCAGAGACGGGTTCTTTTCAAGGACATACAGCTCTGAACTGCTGCAAGACATGCTCAGCCGTCCTGGTAGGGGATCCCTCTAAGACTTGGCCTACCTAAAGGTTTCTCCCTTTTTCTACCTAACACAGGTTTTGAGGAGTTTTTCCTGACATGCTTGGAGGGTCTACACTGCGTGCACAATTATTAGGCAAGTTGTATTTTTGAGGATACATTTTGTTATTGTACAACTACAGTGCTCTTGGTCAATCCAAAATGTTAACAAACCCTCAAACCTGAACATTTAAGTAGTAAAAGTGAAGTTTTGGCTTTCTTAAGAGAATATCTATACGTACACCATTATTAGGCAACTATTAGTGTGCAGAATTATTAGGCAACTAAATGAAAAACAAAGATTTTCCCATCTCACTTGTTTATTTTCACCTGTTAAAGTGAGAATAATAAACAAACTCAAAATTTACAAATAAACATTTCTGAAATTTAAAAAAAAAAACCCTCAGTGACCAATATAGCCACCCTTCTTTTCAATAACAGTCACAAGCCTTCCATTCACGGAGTCAGTCAGTTTCTTGATCTGGTCAGAATCAACTTTTTGTGCAGCCGCAACCACAGCCTCCCAGACACTGTTCAGAGAGGTGTACTGTTTACCTTCACTGTAGATTTCCTGCTTAAGAAGGGCCCAAAAGTTCTCAATAGGGTTTAAGTCAGGTGAAGAAGGGGGCCATGTCATTAGTTTTTCATCTTTAAGGCCTTTACTGGCCAGCCACGCAGTGGAGTACTTTGATGCGTGTGATGGAGCGTTGTCTTGCATAAAAATCAAAGTCTTCTTGAAAGATGCAGACTTTTTCCTGTACCACTGCTTGAAGAAAGTGTCTTCTAGAAATTGGCAGTAGGTCTGAGAGTTGATTTTGAGTCCATTTTCAACCCGAAAAGGTCCAACTAGCTCATCTTTAATAATACCTGCCCATACCAGTACCCCACCTCCACCTTGCTGGCGTCTGAGTCGAAGTGGAGCTCTGTGGCCGTTACTGATCCAACCACGGGCCCATCCATCTGGTCCGTCAAGAGTCACTCTCATCTCATCAGTCCACAAAACCTTTGAAAAATCTGTCTTCAGATATTTCTTGGCCCATTCTTGACGTTTCAACTTATGTGTCTTGTTCAGAGGTGGTCGGGTTTCAGCCTTTCTTACCTTGGCCATGTCTCTGAGAACTGAACACCTCGTACTTCTTGACACTCCAGGTAGGTTGGAGTTGTGGAATATGGCAGCACTGGAGGATAATGGGTTCCTGGTAGCTTCACGTTTGATTCTTCTCAAATCTTTGGTGGTTAATTTGCGTCTTTTCTTCTCGACACGTTTCTTGCGACCTTGCTGACTATTTGCAACAAAACGTTTGATGGTTCTGTGATCACGCCCCAATATCTTAGATATTTCAAGAGTGCTGCATCCCTCTGAAAGACTTTTTACAATATTTGACTTTTCAGAGTCAGTTAAATCTCTTTTTTGGCCCATTTTTCCTGAGGAGAAGAATCTGCCTAATAATTATGCACACCTTGATATAGGGTGTTGATCTCCTTAGGCCACACCCTCCCTCGTTACACAAATACACATCACCTGTTATGCATTAAATCCAATAAGGATTCAAGTTTATACAGCTTGGAGTTGGAAATTATGGATAAAATGATGATATGGTCAAAATAATCACTTGCCTAATAATTGTGCACGCAGTGTAAGGCTGATGATGTCATTGAGATCAGGTCATCAGACCTGACTGAAAGAATCCATCTTTTCATTTTTGTTGTTTAGTTTTGTTTTTTTGTGCAACACATGGATATTTGTTTCATATCCACTGTTGTAATTTATTAATATTTGTTTATACTGCTTCAATGGTAATAAAATTGTTATACTGAAATGACATATACTCCAAACTTGCATCTGTGGTCTACCTTGAAGGAATCGAACAAACATAGATTCATAGGTAATGATGATGAAGTAACTTGGTTTAAAAGGTCCAGACTTTGAGTGGTGGGATTTCCTACCTGACATGAAGGCACCATGAAATGAGGTAAGAACACAGGGAGTGCTGCAAACTAATGAGGTGGTGTAAACGTGAACCTGCAGGGCAGCGGGGCAGGACAGCAGGGCAGTTTGGCGTGAGCAGGGCAGCGGTGCAGGACAGCAGGGCAGCTTGGCGTGAGCAGGGCAACAGACAGCATACACACCGCAATTTCTCCAGAAATTGCAGTTTCTAGTTGGTGTGTATGCTGAAAGCATACACAACATATGTTGTTGTACTTTATTATTATTATTATTATTATTATTATTCTTCAGCCCATGTTTTTCGGCGCGTTACTAGCCCCACGCCATTCAAGATAGGGCAACCGTTCAAACAGGAAAACGTGCGCCTCAATCGGGAATGGTTCGGAATGACTTTTCCAAGTAATCGGAAAGCACGTTTTGGCGCAGCGCGCCAAAACGTGCGCCAAACCTCCCATAGAAAATGAATGGGAAAAATGTTCAAAAGTCACATTTCGTCATCAAACTTCAAGCCCTCACAGCTCCCTCATACGTTCAGCCAGAAACTCCATTCAACCTGTAAAACGTTCATCATCTCGACCTCTGTCAGTACACCATTCAACCCCGGTGGTGGCATTCACCGTTTCACCACGGTCGCCGTTCAAAAAAAAAAAGTTTTTCGCTCCGTTTTCAGATTTAACATTAGTGTGTGTGTGGTGGAATGTTCGGGGCTAGAGTGGGTGATGTCATCGCTAGAGTGGAGAGGGAGAGAAAAATCGTCTGAAAATTTCGGGAACAACTCGCTCCCACGCCCACAGCGTGTCACTCAGAGTCATGATTTATACATCAAAACGTAGGCCTGCTCGGCCCGGTCGCGATGGTGTGACTTTGGACCCACAGAAACGCACGCAGCTCCCGCTACGAGCCTCCAAGCGACGGGGAGTGAGACCAACTGCCGCCTCAAGTGCCATGTTAAATGGCTGCACAAAGCTGAGGAGGGAGGCAGACGCAACCACTTTTCTAACCTGCGTCAGAGCTCTCACCTCACAAGTTAGAGACCTCAAATTACACGTACGTGTTCAGGAGACCCTCCTCTGTCCACTGGTCCACACGCCAAAGCTCTGACACTTACGGTGCCCAAGTAAAGGCTGCATTTCCGGAGGCCTTTCACAGGCCTGTCACAGCTGAAATCTCCATGAAAACAGCTGTGTGTGGACCAGCTGGCTAGTCACCATGGTAACCGGACAGCTGGAGGAAATCAGCTGATTTGTGACCTTTGACCCACAGAGACAACGAATTTCAAAATAAAATGCCTCAGATGGTAAATTGGTGCAGTCTGGAGGATATCAGCCGATTGGTGAACTGTCACTCACTCACTCACTCACTTACTCACTTACTCACTCACTCACACACTCACTAACTCACTCACTCACTCACTCACTCACTCACTCACTCACTCACTCACTCACTCACTCTCACATCCTTCAACTTCAATTTGTGCTGGTCGAAGACCAGCACAAATTGATGTTGAAGACACAGACAGACAGACAGACAGACACACACACACACACACACACACACACACACACTCACACTCACACTCATAATGATGAGAATTTGAATTTAATATTGATAAGTAAGTTGGTTTAAAAGGTCCAGACTTTGAGTGGTGACATTTCCTAGTTGACTTGAACGCACCATGAAATGAGGTAAGAACACAGGGAGTGCTGCAAACTAATGAGGTGGTGTAAACATGAACATGCAGGGCAGCGGGGCAGGACAGCAGGGCAGTTTGGCGTGAGAAGGGCAGCGGGGCAGGACAGCAGGGCAGTTTGGCGTGAGCAGGGCAGCGGGGCAGGACAGCAGGGCAGTTTGGCGTGAGCGGGGCAGCGGTGCAGGACAGCAGGGCAGCTTGGCGTGAGCAGGGCAGCTTGGCGTGAGCAGGGCAGCGGTGCAGGACAGCAGGGCAGTTTGGCGTGAGCAGGGCAGCTTGGCGTGAGCAGGGCAGCGGTGCAGGACAGCAGGGCAGCTTGGCGTGAGCAGGGCAGCTTGGCGTGAGCAGGGCAGCTTGGCGTGAGCAGGGCAACAGACAGCATACACACCGCAATTTCTCCAGAAATTGCAGTTTCTAGTTATTGGTGTGAATGCTCAAGCATTCACACTATATGTTCTTCTACTTTATTATTATTATTTTTCTTCCGTCATGTTTTTTTGCCGCGCTTCTTCATCCACAGCTTTCAAAATAGAAAATTCATTCAAAGTTCAAAACGTGCGCTTCAATCGGGAATCGATTGCTATGACTTTTCTCATCCGAAACTTCAAAAATGTGCCATTAATATCCATTTTTCTGACAAAAATTCCTCATAGAAATGAATGGGAAAAAATTTCAAAACTCCGATTTTCTCACCCAACTTCAAGCCCTCACAGTTCCTACATACATTCAGCCAGAAACTTCATTCAAACTCTAAAACGTTCAGCCTCTCGACCTCTTTCAGACCATACTTCAACCTCCTTCATTCCATTCACCGTTTCATCACACTCGTCTTTCAAAAAAAAAAACTTTCTCACTCCATTTTCAGATTTAACATTAGTGTGTATGTGGCGGAATGTTCAGAGCTAGAGTGCGTGATGTCATCGCTAGAGTGGAGAGGAGCAGAAAAATCGTCTGAAGATTTCGGGAACAACTCGCTCTCATGCCCACAGCGTGTCACTCAGACTCATAATTCATACAGAAAAACGTAGGACTGCTCGGGCCGGTCGCAACGATGCGACTTCGGACACACAGAGACGCACGCAGCAGCCCCCACGAGCCTCCAAGCGACGGAAACTCACAGGAACTGCTGCATTAAGTGCCATGTTAACTGGCAGCTCAAATCTGAGGAGGGAGGGAGACGCAACCACTTTTGTAACCTGCTCTAGCTCTCTCATTTCACAAGTTAGAGACCTGAGGAAAGAACTGAGTGTTCAGGAGACCCTCTGAAGTCCATAGGTCCACATGTTATGGCTCTGACACTTACTGGGTTTGAGTAAAACCGGCATTTTCAGAGGCATGTCACAGCTGAAATCTCCATGAAAAGAGCTGTGTCTCCCCAGAGTAGCTCCGCAGGCACTATCGCCATGACGACCCCACAGCTGCAGCTGGTTAGTGACCTACAGAGCCACTGAGCGTGCTCAGTTGGTGGGAATCAGGTGATAGCTTTACTGTCACTCTCTCACACAGAGACACAGACAAACAGAGACACAGACATGCTCAGTTGGTGGAAATCAGGTGATAGCTTAACTGTCACTCTCTCACACACAGACAAACAGAGACACATACACACACACACACACACACAGACAAACAGAGACACATACACACACACACACACACACAGACAAACAACTACAGGTGTTGACTGACAACAAAGTCACAGGAAGTCTGCCCGAGTCTGATTTCAAAATAAAAGCCCTGTGCTTCTCAAAATAAAGTTCACCAGATACAGAAAAACAACTACACATGTTGACTCGCAACAAAGTCACAGGAACTCTGCCGAGTCTGAATTTCAAAATAAAAGCCCTTTTAAAAAAAATTTAATTTAATCAGATACACATAAACAACTACACGTGTTGACTCACAACAAAGTCACAGGAACTCTGCCGAGTCTGAATTTCAAAATAAAAGCCCTTTGTTTTTCGAAATTAAATTTCATCAGATTTTTCATCTGTACATCTTTCAACTTCCTTTTTCATGTTAAACCTATTCAGAATAGCAGAATATTCAATGCTTTTCAGTTCAAAAGTCAGCTATTCACTTTTCACCCTTTCACATATTCAGATTAGTACTTTATTCTTTCATTCAGGTATTCAATGATTTTCAGTTCAAAAGGGAGCTATTCATTCTAGCGTAAGCCATTCATTTTCACCCTTTCATATATTCAGAGTAGTACTTTATTCATTCATTCAGGTATTCAATGTTTTTCAGTTCAAATGGAGCTATTCAGTCTAGCGAAAGCCATTCAACTTTACCCTTTCATATATTCAGATTAGTACTTTATTCATTCATTCAGGTATTCAATGATTTTCAGTTCAAATGGAGCTATTCAGTCTAGCGTAAGCCATTCAACTTTACCCTTTCATATATTCAGATTAGTACTTTATTCATTCATTCAGGTATTCAATGATTTTCAGTTCAAATGGAGCTATTCAGTCTGGCGTAAGCCATTCAACTTTACCCTTTCATATATTCAGATTAGTAATTTATTCATTCATTCAGGTATTCAATGACTTTCAGTTCAAAAGGAAGCTATTCAGTCTGGCGTAAGCCATTCAGCAGCCAGCAGAGAGCATTCACACCGCAATTTCTTCAGAAATTGCACTTTCTAGTTATTATTTTTCTTCCGCCGCGTTTTTTGGCTCGCTTCTTCATCCACAGCTTTCAAAATATGAAATTCATACAAAATTCAAAACGTGCGCTTCAATCGGGAATCGACCGGAATGACTTTTCTCATCCGAAACTTCAAAAATGTGTCATTAATATCCATTTTTCTGACAAAAATTCCTCATAGAAATGAATGGGAAAAAATTTCAAAACTCCGATTTTCTCACCAAACTTCAAGCCCTCACAGTTCCTACATACATTCAGCCAGAAACTTCATTCAAACTCTAAAACGTTCAGCCTCTCGACCTCTTTCAGACCATACTTCAACCTCCTTCATTCCATTCACCGTTTCATCACACTCGTCTTTCAAAAAAAAAAACTTTCTCACTCCATTTTCAGATTTAACATTAGTGTGTATGTGGCGGAATGTTCAGAGCTAGAGTGCGTGATGTCATCGCTAGAGTGGAGAGGAGCAGAAAAATCGTCTGAAGATTTCGGGAACAACTCGCTCTCGTGCCCACAGCGTGTCA
The DNA here is from genome assembly GCF_042242105.1 of Pempheris klunzingeri. Lineage (NCBI taxonomy): Eukaryota > Metazoa > Chordata > Actinopteri > Acropomatiformes > Pempheridae > Pempheris > Pempheris klunzingeri. Next base: position 25,983,335 of record NC_092012.1, on the reverse strand, counting down.
CTCAGACTCATAATTCATACAGAAAAACGTAGGACTGCTCGGGCCGGTCGCAACGATGCGACTTCGGACACACAGAGACGCACGCAGCAGCCCCCACGAGCCTCCAAGCGACGGAAACTCACAGGAACTGCTGCATTAAGTGCCATGTTAACTGGCAGCTCAAATCTGAGGAGGGAGGGAGACGCAACCACTTTTGTAACCTGCTCTAGCTCTCTCATTTCACAAGTTAGAGACCTGAGGAAAGAACTGAGTGTTCAGGAGACCCTCTGAAGTCCATAGGTCCACATGTTATGGCTCTGACGCTTACTGGGTTTGAGTAAAACCGGCATTTTCAGAGGCATGTCACAGCTGAAATCTCCATGAAAAGAGCTGTGTCTCCCCAGAGTGGCTCCGTCGCCGTAGCGACCTCGCAGCAGACCAGCAGAGATTTGAACTGAACACACTCACTCACTCACTCACTCACTCACACTCACTCACTCACTCACTCACTCACTCACTCACACACACACACACACACACACACACACACTCAGTCACTCACTCAGTCACTCACACACACACACACTCACTCACTCACTCACTCACTCTGCAGCTGATTAGTGATCTCTGACCCCCACAGAGACACTGACATGCTCAGTTGGTGGGAATCAGGTGAATCAGACACACACAGACACACACACACACACACACACACACAGATACACACACACACACACACACACACACACACACACACACACAACATTGGATTTAGACAATAGCCATACACATGTCCTTCTAACTACAGCTGCAGCCTCCAAAATGTTTGCCATAAACTAAACTGGAGGCTATACAAATCATGTGAACACTGAAAATATGTCATATTTCATTAAGAATCAGATTTAGTGAGACTTTAAGATTTCTGTGACAACGCTGGAACGTCCGACTGTCTTTGAACGCCCCTCGCAGCAGCCCTGCACGGGTCGTCGGACCCGTAGTGGTACTTCTTCTCTCATCTTCAGAGGTAGGTACACGAGGCTCCTCACTGTGTGATTTTTTAACAAATAAACCCGAACTTTGTGTGGTTTAGACTATTAATAAGCTAATTACTGATGTGATAACCTATGTGGAGTTCACACATAGCAGGACATAGAGCAACTGTTGTAAATTGTAACTTTGTCACTCTGATAACTGATAGCTGTTAACTGCTAACCGTCAACGGTTAGCTAATGCCATGCTGTAAAAAGCACAGTCATTGTCAGATGGGTTAGCTAACGTTAGCTATGACGCTAATGGCTATCTAATGCGAACATTAGCGTTTTTTAAGGCTAGCCGTTAGCGTCATAGCTAGCGTTAGCTATGACGCTAACCGTTAGCATGGCGCTAACCGCTAGCGTCATGCTAACGGTTAGCATCTGACAATGACTGTGCTTTTTACAGCACGGCATTAGCTAACCGTCAACCGTTAGCAGTTAACAGCTATCAGAGACAAAAGAGCCAGTACTGAATATAGCAAGGATTCAAGGAACTTTATTTGGCATAGCAACACACATTTACACATGGGGAGGTATGAAATGATGTTCTCAGGTCCTGTTTTAAGCCAAGATAAACATGATATAACAAATAAAATGTAGAAAATAGAGGTCCTATATAAAGTAAAATAGAAGTATTTGCTGCAGGTAGGTGTGTGTGTGTGTGTGTGTGTGTGTGAGGGGTGTGTGTGTGGATCTACAGAACAGCACCAGAGTTCAGCAATCTAACAGCTTCCTCAGCCTGCTGGTCTGCCTCCAGGTGCTCCAGACGCAGCCGCCTGCCCGAGTGGAGAGGGCCGAAGAGAGTGTGTGCAAATAATAAATATGAATAAATAAATGAATAATAAACATTGTGTGTTTTTGATGTCTGTGCTGAATTGAAATATGAACTGAGTTTATGTCCATTCTTTCACTCATGTATTAAAACAATGACACCTGCCACAGCTACGATTTAGCAATACGTGCTAGCTGTCTAATACATGTGGTCAGAGTGAGAGGTTTGAAATGTATTTTTGTCTTTTAGACAAGAAACCGCTCCAAGAGCCTGTCCTGAGGTGAGTAAAACAGAATCTGACCTGATGATGAGTGATTCTCTTGGCTGTGGATAACTGATTAGCTGTCTTACATCTATTGTAGCCATCTATCCAGCAAAACTGTTTGATCATAGTGGGAGACTTAAGCCACCTCACCTTTTGAGATTTTTAAATCACTTGGCTAAACATACAGTTAAATGGTATCCAAGTGTAATTGTCAATCATGATTTTAGTGAATGATTGTTGTTTTCTCTGTGATCTACAGTCCGAGAAGAACAAGCAGAAGAAGACGACCTGTGTCCCGTCGGCCCTGTGTCAATTCCAATTCCCCCAACCCTCTATCCTATCCTCTGTCCTGCTACATCTGCTGTCTCTGCCTTCTTTCCCTCTCCCTTTATTTCACACTATTTTCAATCTTGAAAAAAGCCCTTTTTGATGAATGGTCTCCATACCTACCTGGACTTGAAACCTTGAAAACCTTGAAAAACCTTGAAAACCTTGAAAAACCCTGAAAACCTTGAAAAACCTTGAAAACCTTGAAAAAACCTTTTTTGAGAAACTGTTTGAAAGAATTATTGTTCAATACTCTTGAACCACTGAAAACTACCTGAAAACGCTGAAAACTACCTGTCATCATGCCCAGAAAAGGGAAGAGATCTCAAGCTCAAAAACTACGCTGGCAAAAGTTTGGTGAGTCTGAACCCTCTGTACAAAACGAACCCAACCATGAACCGACTGTGTGTACTCATCCTCACAGTAACATTGATATGAATGTTCCTGAACCATCTCATGCTAATGTTTCATGTGTGTTAGCCTCCCGCAGTCAGAGGCATCATAAATATGCTGAATCAAACAACAGTCAGTGCACTTGTAACTCTGCATCATTTCTAGCTGTCTTGCATGAGAGACAGCACCTACAAACAACAGATCTTGATCTTGTTTTGGACAGAGGCCATGTAATGTATCAACTTACTATGGCTCAGTTGAAGGCTGAAGGACGAATGGTTCACAATTACTTGAACACAGAGGAAATTCCTGAGATTGTGTTTGGATACAGTGAGCAGCATTTAATAAAGTGCGAGTCCATGTTTGGTATCTTTACTGCTGATACAGGAGATTACCCAAACCTTCCCAACAGACTTCAGTGCCTGTCATCAGAGGTAAACTACGCTTTGCTGATAATGAGTTCTCTCTGCATTGCTGTTTTCCGTGACCAGCAAGGAAGGTATGGATTTTTTGACCCTCACTCCAGGCAACCTGATGGCTTACCCCCCCATGGTCAAGGTGATACTGGCACAGCTGTGATGTTTCTATTCACCCATTTGGATGATCTGATAGCAAAGATTGTCACATGTTTCAGAATGGCAGGTACCAGTCCAAACACTCCATACGAGCTAATGCCTGTGATGTTTAACACTCTACATGAAGTCTCTGTGGATGACAATGTGTCTCATGTAAACGCTGATGTTGAACAAGACCGTAACACTGAGTCCGGTGTTACACAATGTGAAATCGAGACGTCTTTGCCATCATGCCCAGCACCCTGTTCTGATATTACACCAGATGAAAGTGATGTTGGTAACACTAGCACTGCAGTGGAATGTCCTACATCAGAGACACCACAGTGTAACAATGATCGTGTGCTGAATCTGTCAAAACTTAACAAACAACAAAAGCGAAAGTTTCAAAGAAGAGCTAAAGAACTGGAAAATAAAGAAGCTACACATGGTAAAAATGCTGAAAAAATCAGACGTAAGGAAATTCAAAAATTGAAAAAAAATCTTAAACAGCGGGAAATATATGCTAAAGATGCAGTTCTTAACAGACAGAAAAAAATCTATGAAATTGAACGTTACAGGCAAAATGTTGAGTGCAGAAAGAGAAAGATATCCCACATGACAAGTCGCTATCGACAAGACTCCAACTTCAGGCAAAGACAGAGATCATATATACGGAATCGTTACAGTCGAGACAGTGGCTTTCAAGAAAGACAGAGATCATATATAAGGAATCGTTACAGTCAAGACACTGGTTTTCAGCAGAGACAAAGATCGTATATAAACACTTGCTATCAATTGAATGCTGGGTTCAGACGAGCCCAGAAATTGTACATCACCAGCCGCTATGCAAAGGATCCTGCATTCAGATCCAAACAAAAAGAAACAATGAGACAACTCATGAGAAACAGAAGTGTAATGACTAGAACCGTGCGTTGTGCATCGTGCGTCAGAAAACAGAGAGCTTTCTGTCCTCTCCACATGTCACAGAGCGAGGATCACAGGATCACAGGACCTGGCTGACATTAGCCCAGGACCAGGATCACATGAGCCCAGGACCAGCATCACATGAGCCCAGGACCAGGATCACATGAGCCCAGGACCAGGATCACATTAGCCCAGGACCAGGATCACATGAGTCCAGGACCAACATCAGAGGATGTGGACTCCTGTGCAGCTGGACTACAAGTCTGTAAGTACACTACAGGGAACTGTGGGGAGGGTTAATGGATAAAGCTTCATATGTGTGTGTTTACCCTATTGTGACATCTATCCTGAATCATCTTCACAGCTGCTGGGGAGAGTCCTCAGCGCCAGGAAGAGTTCAGCTCAACACAGCCGCTGCCTGATCGCAGCCCTTCATCATCCAGCACATAGCACAGGACCCATCGCTGGTGAAGCAGAGACGGGTTCTTTTCAAGGACATACAGCTCTGAACTGAAGACATGCTCAGCCGTCCTGGTAGGGGATCCCTCTAAGACTTGGCCTGCCTAAAGGTTTCTCCCTTTTTTTACCTAACACAGGTTTTGAGGAGTTTTTCCTGACATGCTTGGAGGGTCTAAGGCTGATGATGTCATTGAGATCAGGTCATCAGACCTGACTGATGCCTGAATCCAGCAATCTTTGTCTTTTGTTTTTGTTTGTTTTATTTTGGATGCATCCTGTGGTAAAAGGTTGTTTCCTTGTTATTAGAGTGATTAAGACTGACACTGATCTTCACTGTGAGACAGACCAACAATAGTGAAACACATACACACCCACATATGCATCCCAGCAACACATACATATATAGATACATACATACATGCAGACACACAAGCACACACACTCACTCACCTCACACAGACATACAGACACTCACACACGTACACGTACACACACACACACACACACACACACTCACTCACACACACACACACACACTCACTCACTCACTCACACACTCACTCTCACACACACTCACACACACAAACAAACACACACACATACATACACACATACATACACACACATACATAAAAAACACACAAACACACATACATACAAAACATCAACACACACTTTCTCAGGTTGTGAATGATTGCAATCCAAAAAGTTTTGTTCACAGATCATGTATTTGTCATTTGTCTGAGCAATCATGATATTCGAGTCTTTCTGTAATCACATACTGTAAATCCTGTGTCTCCATCACCTATGCACACTTTTGGTTTACATGGTCTGCAGGAAAGCATTAATCTTTTTTATTTTAATCTTTTTGTTCTTTTTTGGCTGGTTGATTTAAGTTTACATTTTCTGTTTTGTTCTTTTGTTGATTTTTATACTTACACATATTATACAATTTCTCTGTTCTGATACAATGTTAATAAAGACATTGAACCTTTTTCATGTTCAACCTATTCAGAGTAGTAGTTTCTTCATTCATTCAGGTATTCAGTTCATTCAGGTATTCAATAATTTTCATTTCAAAAGGGAGCTATTATATCTAGCGTAAGCCATTCATTTTCACCCTTTCATATATTCAGATTAGTACTTTATTCATTCATTCAGGTATTCAATGATTTTCAGTTCAAATGGAGCTATTCAGTCTAGCGTAAGCCATTCAACTTTACTCTTTCATATATTCAGATTAGTACTTTATTCATTCATTCAGGTATTCAATGACTTTCAGTTCAAATGGAGCTATTCAGTCTGGCGTAAGCCATTCAGCAGCCAGCAGAGAGCAGCAGAGAGCATTCACACCGCAATTTCTTCAGAAATTGCACTTTCTAGTTGGTGTGTATGCTGAAAGCATACACAACATATGTTGTTGTACTTTATTATTATTATTATTATTCTTCAGCCCATGTTTTTCGGCGCGTTACTAGCCCCACGCCATTCAAGATAGGGCAACCGTTCAAACAGGAAAACGTGCGCCTCAATCGGGAATGGTTCGGAATGACTTTTCCAAGTAATCGGAAAGCACGTTTTGGCGCAGCGCGCCAAAACGTGCGCCAAACCTCCCATAGAAAATGAATGGGAAAAATGTTCAAAAGTCACATTTCGTCATCAAATTTCAAGCCCTCACAGCTCCCTCATACGTTCAGCCAGAAACTCCATTCAACCTGTAAAACGTTCATCATCTCGACCTCTGTCAGTACACCATTCAACCCCGGTGGTGGCATTCACCGTTTCACCACGGTCGCCGTTCAAAAAAAAAAAGTTTTTCGCTCCGTTTTCAGATTTAACATTAGTGTGTGTGTGGTGGAATGTTCGGGGCTAGAGTGGGTGATGTCATCGCTAGAGTGGAGAGGGAGAGAAAAATCGTCTGAAAATTTCGGGAACAACTCGCTCCCACGCCCACAGCGTGTCACTCAGAGTCATGATTTATACATCAAAACGTAGGCCTGCTCGGCCCGGTCGCGATGGTGTGACTTTGGACCCACAGAAACGCACGCAGCTCCCGCTACGAGCCTCCAAGCGACGGGGAGTGAGACCAACTGCCGCATCAAGTGCCATGTTAAATGGCTGCACAAAGCTGAGGAGGGAGGCAGACGCAACCACTTTTCTAACCTGCGTCAGAGCTCTCATCTCACAAGTTAGAGACCTCAAATTATACGTACGTGTTCAGGAGACCCTCCTCTTTCCACTGGTCCACACACCAAAGCTCTGACACTTACGGTTCCCATGTAAAAGCTGCATTTTCAGAGGCCTTTTAGAGGCCTGTCACAGCTGAAATCTCCATGAAAACAGCTGTGTGTGGACCAGCTGGCTAGTCACCATGGTAACCGGACCGCTGGAGGAAATCAGCTGATTTGTGACCTTTGACCCACAGAGACAACGAATTTCAAAATAAAATGCCACAGATGGTAAATTGGTGCAGTCTGGAGGATATCAGCCGATTGGTGAACTGTCACTCACTCACTCACACTCACTCTCTCACTCACACACACACACTCACTCACTCACTCACTTACTCACTTACTCACTCACTTGCACATCCTTCAACTTCAATTTGTGCTGGTCGAAGACCAGCACAAATTGATGTTGAAGACACAGACACAGACACAGACACAGACACAGACAGACAGACAGACACACACACTCACACTCACACTCATAATGATGAGAATTTGAATTTAATATTGATAAGTAAGTTGGTTTAAAAGGTCCAGACTTTGAGTGGTGACATTTCCTAGTTGACTTGAACGCACCATGAAATGAGGTAAGAACACAGGGAGTGCTGCAAACTAATGAGGTTGTCTAAACATGAACATGCAGGGCAGCGGGGCAGGACAGCAGGGCAGCTTGGCATGAGCAGGGCAGCGGGGCAGGACAGCAGGGCAGTTTGGCGTGAGCGGGGCAGGACAGCAGGGCAGTTTGGCGTGAGCGGGGCAGGACAGCAGGGCAGTTTGGCGTGAGCAGGGCAGCGGGGCAGGACAGCAGGGCAGTTTGGCGTGAGCAGGGCAGCGGGGCAGGACAGCAGGGCAGTTTGGCGTGAGCGGGGCAGGACAGCAGGGCAGTTTGGCGTGAGCAGGGCAGCGGGGCAGGACAGCAGGGCAGTTTGCCGTGAGCGGGGCAGGACAGCAGGGCAGTTTGGCGTGAGCAGGGCAGCGGGGCAGGACAGCAGGGCAGTTTGGCGTGAGCGGGGCAGGACAGCAGGGCAGTTTGGCGTGAGCAGGGCAGCGGGGCAGGACAGCAGGGCAGTTTGGCGTGAGCAGGGCAGCGGTGCAGGACAGCAGGGCAGCTTGGCGTGAGCAGAGCAGCTTGGCGTGAGCAGGGCAGCGGTGCAGGACAGCAGGGCAGCTTGGCGTGAGCAGGGCAGCTTGGCGTGAGCAGGGCAACAGACAGCATACACACCGCAATTTCTCCAGAAATTGCAGTTTCTAGTTAGGGGGCCGCTTGCAAGCAAGGCCCACTATTGTGCCAGCTATGCAAAGCATAGGGCACAATAGTGGGCCTTGCGAAGCAAATTATTCTCCATACTTATTTGACTACTTATTCTTCTTCCGTAGAATTTCATTTCGCTACTCCTCCCAGAGCTTTCGCACAACACACACAAAAAACGCACCAAAACGTGCGGCTCGGTGGCGGTCGAGTTGCTATGACTTTTCCAAGTAATCGAAAAGCACGTTTTGGCGCAACGCGGCAAAACGTGCGCCAAATTTGCCATAGAAAATGAATGGGAAAAATTTTCAAGAGCCGCATTTCTTCATCAAACTTCAAGCCCTCACAGCTCCCTCATACGTTCAGCCAGAAACTCCATTCAACCTGTAAAACGTTCATCATCTCGACCTCTGTCAGTACATCATTCAACCCCGGTCGTAGCATTCACCGTTTCACCACGGTCGCCGTTCAAAAAAAAAAAGTTTTTCGCTCCGTTTTCAGATTTAACATTAGTGTGTGTGTGGTGGAATGTTCGGGGCTAGAGTGGATGATGTCATCGCTAGAGTGGAGAGGAGCAGAAAAATCGTCTGAAGATTTTGTGAAAAACTCGCTCTCATGCCCACAGCGTGTCACTCAGACTCACTATCTATACAGAAAAACGTAGGACTGCTCGG
>NC_092012.1:25964477-25966977 GCF_042242105.1 Pempheris klunzingeri | reverse complement strand
ATCCAGAGCTTTCAAAATAGAAAATTCATTCAAAGTTCAAAACGTGCGCTTCAATCGGGAATCGATTGCTATGACTTTTCTCATCCGAAACTTCAAAAATGTGCCATTAATATCCATTTTTCTGCCAAAAATTCCTCATAGAAATGAATGGGAAAAAATTTCAAAACTCCGATTTTCTCACCAAACTTCAAGACCTCACAGTTCCTACATACAGTCAGCCAGAAACTTCATTCAAACTCTAAAACGTTCAGCCTCTCGACCTCTTTCAGACCATACTTCAATCTCCTTCATTCCATTCACCGTTTCATCACACTCGTCTTTCAAAAAAAAAAACTTTCTCACTCCATTTTCAGATTTAACATTAGTGTGTATGTGGCGGAATGTTCAGAGCTAGAGTGCGTGATGTCATCGCTAGAGTGGAGAGGAGCAGAAAAATCGTCTGAAGATTTCGGGAACAACTCGCTCTAATTCCCACAGCGTGTCACTCAGACTCATGATTCATACAGAAAAACGTAGGACTGCTCGGGCCGGTCGCAACGATGTGACTTCGGACACACAGAGACGCACGCAGCAGCCCCCACGAGCCTCCAAGCGACGGAAACTCACAGGAACTACTGCATTAAGTGCCATGTTAACTGGCAGCTCAAATCTGAGGAGGGAGGGAGACGCAACCACTTTTGTAACCTGCTCTAGCTCTCTCATTTCACAAGTTAGAGACCTGAGGAAAGAACTGAGTGTTCAGGAGACCCTCTGAAGTCCACAGGTCCACATGTTATGGCTCTGACACTTACTGGGTTTGAGTAAAACTGGCATTTTCAGAGGCATGTCACAGCTGAAATCTCCATGTAAAGAGCTGTGTCTCCCCAGAGTAGCTCCGCAGGCACTATCGCCATGACGACCCCACAGCTGCAGCTGGTTAGTGACCTACAGAGCCACTGAGCGTGCTCAGTTGGTGGGAATCAGGTGATAACTTTACTGTCACTCTCTCACACAGAGACACAGACAAACAGAGACACAGACATGCTCAGTTGGTGGAAATCAGGTGATAGCTTAACTGTCACTCTCTCACACAGACAAACAGAGACACATACACACACACACACACACACACAGACAAACAGAGACACATACACACACACACACAGACAAACAACTACAGGTGTTGACTGACAACAAAGTCACAGGAAGTCTGCCCGAGTCTGATTTCAAAATAAAAGCCCTGTGCTTCTCAAAATAAAGTTCATCAGATACAGAAAAACAACTACACGTGTTGACTCGCAACAAAGTCACAGGAACTCTGCCGAGTCTGAATTTCAAAATAAAAGCCCTTAAAAAAAATTAAATTTAATCAGATACAGATAAACAACTACACGTGTTGACTCACAACAAAGTCACAGGAACTCTGCCGAGTCTGAATTTCAAAATAAAAGCCCTTTGTTTTTCGAAATTAAATTTCATCAGATTTTTCATCTGTACATCTTTCAACTTCCTTTTTCATGTTAAACCTATTCAAAATAGCAGAATATTCAATGCTTTTCAGTTCAAAAGTCAGCTATTCACTTTTCACCCTTTCACATATTCAGATTAGTACTTTATTCTTTCATTCAGGTATTCAATAATTTTCAGTTCAAAAGTGAGCTATTCATTCTGGCGTAAGCCATTCATTTTCACCCTTTCATATATTCAGATTAGTACTTTATTCATTCATTCAGGTCTTCAATGCTTTTCATTTCAAAAGGGAGCTATTCAGTCTGGCGTAAGCCATTCAACTTTACCCTTTCATATATTCAGATTAGTACTTTATTCATTCATTCAGGTATTCAATGACTTTCAGTTCAAAAGGAAGCTATTCAGTCTGGCGTAAGCCATTCAGCAGCCAGCAGAGAGCATTCACACCGCAATTTCTTCAGAAATTGCACTTTCTAGTTATTAGGGGGCCGCTTGCAAGCAAGGCCCACTATTGTGCCAGCTATGCAAAGCATAGGGCACAATAGTGGGCCTTGCGAAGCAAGGCCCACTATTATTATTCTCCATACTTATTTGACTTATTCTTCTTCTTCCGTAGCAAAATTTCACGGCGCTACTCCTCCCAGAGCTTTCGCACCACACGCACAAAAAACGCACCAAAACGTGCGGCTCGGCGGCGGTCGAGTTGCTATGACTTTTCCAAGTAATCGAAAAGCACGTTTTGGCGCAACGCGGCAAAACGTGTGCCAAAAATCGCTCCATACAAAGTCAATGAGGAGCTAGAGTGGGTGATGTCATCGCTAGAGTGGAGAGGAGCAGAAAAATCGTCTGAAGATTTTGTGAAAAACTCGCTCTCATGCCCACAGCGTGTCACGCAGACTCACTATCTATACAGAAAAACGTAGGACTGCTCGGGCCGGTCGCAACGATGTGACTTCAGACACACAGAAACGCACGCAGCCGCCTCCATGAGCCTCCAAGCGACGGAAAGTCACACTAACTGCCGCATTAAGTGCCATGTTAACTGGCAGCT